>NC_079196.1:22501863-22589727 GCF_029499605.1 Hyla sarda | reverse complement strand
CCTAATTTAAATTATTATTTTTTTTTAATTCTTACTATTAGGCTTCTTTCACACTTCCGTAATATCTAGACTTTGTAATTTTCAAGTGTTTTGTAGCATTTATCTACTGAAAACTGCCATATTATATCCAAAATAAGGATCATACATTTTTACTTCCATGTAATTCTTCAATGAGACTAAACACAGACCTAAAATGGGCATATTTTGAGGCATAAAATGTTCGTATAAAGCTACATTCATATTTTGCTGGTTTGCGGTAGCTCAGATGACAATTACACAATTAACCTAATAGGTCACATGTCTGTCATAGGGGGTGAAGGTAAACTTCTGTCTGTTTCCAAGGGTGTCCAGGGGAATTTTGAAAGCCACTATGGATGTGAATGGTAAAAGGGACATGAAATGACTCAAAATTTGTGCAAAAGTAATAAAACAAAATGTATGCAAAGTTTACTGAGTATTTTTTTTAGGTATAAATGGCCACTCTCTCTTCCAACAATTTCCTTCCATTTGATAGTTTATGATTACTAACATGTTTGTAAATTACTTCATTTACCAGAAATTACTCCTTACCCCTGAAAAGAAGCCCCAAAGATTGGCCACTAGATTCTGCTGTCCAAGGCCTGTTGTTAGGGGAATTCCACCTCCAGTATCACAGGGACCAGGACAGAACACAGGAAGTGGGTGTGGTGCATAGATAGTGTGATGTGCCGGACAGAGCCTTGGCTGCCTATTTCACACACTGTGCCTAAAAGGTAAATCAAGGCTTCCCTTGGACAGCTGTTCCTTTTGTCGCTTGTTGTCATAAGCAGCAGCACTTTACTGCTTAGACCAGGGTTGCTTTTGTCCTGTAACCCCTTTCATGCTGTGCTGCTCACTTAGTATTTGCAGAGTTAGTGGATCCATAACCCACTTCTCTCTCCACATGACCTCTATAGTGTTGTGCTGGAAATCATGCCCCAAGCACAGTGCACCCTGTTCAGTCCGCTGCACTTTTGCTAGCAGTATGTCATGGCATAGCAGTGCCAAATAGGTGTTGTGCTGTTATTGGCCAGACAAATAATGGAAAAGAAGTGCCTGTGTGAGTACTTCTGGCAGATAGCTCCTCCCTGGTCCCGCCCCTGAAATAGAGAAAATGAGAAATAGCTGTGCGTTATGGAGGGGGCTGTCAGGGGCTCAAGTAACAGCAGTCAAAGCTCTAACATTACCTTGTCACCACTCCGAAGGATTAATATGGTAAAACCATGCAGGTTTTAAAAATCCTTATAGAAGTGCAGGTTTAAGTAACTGTACAACATATTTGATATATATTTAATTGACATACAAATTTTTGTTATATTTCTAAAATTATTATTTTTTTATTTTTTTTTTATTTCGCTTTATCACTTTTCCGTCTCTTTTTATATGTCCAACAGGCCCTTTAAGAATTAAGTTATGATGTCACTTTTGTGCTGTCCGAGCCCCGAGCCCCCCCCCCCCCCCCCCAGCTTCATAGAAGTCATTGTTCTGTTTCTCCATTTTTGAGTAATGTAACTTTCCATTAAGTGCTATTGGCCCTGAATATGGAACAAGTGTGGAAAAAAAAAAAAAGGACACCACTGCAAATGTTGGTGGTCGCTGCATCTAAAGCGCATTGACCCAGCACATTCTCAGTTCACATACTGAGTCGGTCGCCTTGGAGTCTAGTTCGCCGGTTCACAGCGTTGCCTTTTATGTAATTCTCTGGTCAGATATAGCCGTTCTTAGTGCATGCTGGGTCTCTATATGGTGGCATTTTTTATACATTTGTTTATTTTTTCAGTCCATTCTTTTCAGTGCACAGCGTGAGGTTTTCGTGTCACCCTGATCAACAAGTGTACAATGCACCTGTATTCTCTTCTCTCTCCTCAGGAAAGCAGTGTTTTCTGGTCCTACGTCAGCAGCAGTTCAACGTCCAGGCTCTGGTGGCTGTGGGAGACCGCGCAAGCAAGCAGATGGTTAAATTTGCTGCCAAGTAAGTAAGCAATTCTATCCTGTTGTCACAGTAAACAATGGTGAGAACCCCTGTCCGGCAGGGTTGGGACTATTTTCACACATTTACATCAATGCTCCATTTGTTTAAGAAGGAGAAGAAGTTTGGGGTGGGGGGAGGGGGGGTTGTACTTGTTATAAGATTGTCGCTTCACCATCGGGCTGAATACATTACGCTCACAATGGATTCCAGACCTGAAACTCATTGGAAGCCGGTGAAGCGGCAGCCTATCCAGTAACCGGCCACATTGCCTTTACACAACACACAAAGGACCTGGCTGTGGCATCAGGGTTTTGGAGAGTCTAAGGGGGGGGGGGGTGCACAGGGGTGGTGCATATGCAGATTTGCAAAGTTTCCTGAAACTTTTTTAAGACACTAAAATATTTAAAGGGGTATTCCGATCCCCTCGATCATACATCCTATCCCCTATCCTTTGGATGGGGCATAAGATGTCTAAGGACAGAATACCCCTTTAAAGTGTACCTGTCATTTGAAAAAACTTTTGGGAGGTTATAGAGAAAGTTTTGATCCCTTAGGGTCTGAACACTCACAAGAATGAGTTAAGAGAAGCTTATGCTCAGTGCAGTCTCTCCCGGCTCTGTGTCATGTGACCTGGTCTTACAATGTCTCCCGGGCAATCTCTACAGCCCGAGAGTAATGTGATCATGAGATGCACCGGAAGTCCAATAGACTTGCATAGGACTTACGAAAAAAACACTCCCTCGCATAGGGGGTGAGAGGAAAAGCAGCAATAACACTCTCATATACCACCCCCATACAAACTATTCTCTGCACCTGTCTGCTGGATAGTCGGCAGGATGTTTAAAAGTCCTGGGCAATCTCTGTAGCCCGAGAGTAATGTCATCAGGAGATACAGGAAGTCCTATAGACTTGCATAGGACTTTAAAAAAAAACACACACCCTCGCATAGGGGGTGAGGAGAGGCAGCAATGACACTCTCATCTCATATCCCGCCCCCAACACACACACACAAACTGTTCTCTGCACCTGTCTGCTGGATAGTCGGCAGGATGTTTAAAAGTCCTGGGCAATCTCTTCTGCCCAAGAGTAATGTGATCAGGAGATGTATTGGAAGTCCCATAGACTTGCATAGGACTTCAGAAAAAAAAACCACACCCTTGCATAGGGGGCGAGGGGAAAAGCAGCAATGACACTCTCCTCTCATATTACCCCCCCCAACCCACCCCACTCCCCCCTCCGAAAATAACTATTCTCTGCACCTGTTTGCTGGATATTAGGCAGGATG
The DNA here is from genome assembly GCF_029499605.1 of Hyla sarda. Lineage (NCBI taxonomy): Eukaryota > Metazoa > Chordata > Amphibia > Anura > Hylidae > Hyla > Hyla sarda. The sequence goes on along the minus strand of NC_079196.1, from coordinate 22,586,452 downwards.
TTTAAAAGTCCCCGGGAAATCTCTTCTGCCCTAGAGTAATGTGATCAGGAGATGTATTGGAAGTCCCATAGACTTCAGAAAAAAAACCCACACCCTTGCATAGGGGGCGAGAGGAAAAGCAGCAATGACACTCTCATCTCATATCCCCCCCCCCCCCCCCCAACCCACTCCCCTCCCCCCTGAAAATAACTATTTTCTGCACCTGTTTGCTGGATATTAGGCAGGATGTTTAAAACTCCTGGGCAATCTCTGCAGTCCGAGAGTAATGTCATCAGGAGATACAGGAAGTCCCATAGACTTGCATAAGGGGGTGGGTAAGGGGGAATTTTAACTCTACTATATTTTTAGGTATAAGAAACATGTGAACCAAGTTTCATTGAAATATCTCTTTAAATGAAGCCATTTGGAAGTGGTGCTGTAACATACACACAGGCGGTGAGTTAGGTACAAAGATTTGGGTCACTTTCACTATGTTGTCAGCACAAGGTGATTACGGCAGTTTCACATTGTACTATTCCGTTCATTGCGCACATGATTTTTTCCTATTAGTTCCACTAATACCCATAGGGTACTTCCACTTGTACCGACCACTATCACCACAAAACCACATGTAAATTGCCGTCTCGATTTCCTTACAGAGGTCTTGTCATCTCCTGACGTGTCTGTTCTAGTAAACGCTTTCAATTTCCTTGAAGTAACAATTCTGGAGCATGTTCTTTTTTTTATTTTGTTGTTGTTATCTGCTCTGTGATATTCCTCTATTACTCTTCCTGAAAATGTATGATTCACTTAAAAACTGGGTGCTGCAGATCCTCTTAACTGCTAAATGAGTCAGTGTAAGCACCCTATTGACACTAGTGATAGTAGCGCCCAGTATTTTGTGTATCCATAGATTTCCAGGAGGAACAACAGAGGGACGGCATAATGCAGAGGTCTAAGAGCATAAGATGCTCAGCTGAGCTACATGCCCCCTTCTGTTTCGGTCTCGTAGACGTTAATCTGTATGCCCCCTTGCCCAAATCTTTTTTGTGTGCCTAGCAGAAACTACAGCCCCCTTCACATATGTCTGGCAATCCGGTAGCGTTTCCCTCCGGTGAAGCCGGTGCTTCAATTTGGAACAAATGGGGCGCTGGACAGGGGGAACATATTGCAGCATTGCCCCCTCCAATGTGCAGGGATAATAGGCACCGGATCAAAAAACTGATGCCCTTTGCCATTTGTTGCAGACAGTTTTACACTGGGTTCCATGACCCGGATCCCTGGATATATGGGAACCCAGCCTAAAAGGCACAATGCTCAGGTTTTAGCAGTTGGTGGGGGTCTCAGCACCTGGTCCCCTTGATGATCAAAACCTTTGTCAGGTTTTGTTATTTAGGTGTCCTTTACATAAAGAGCATCTTCTCTTAAAATTCTTAATTGTGACATTCCTTTGTTATTCCTCCTGGAAATCTATGAATCTATATGTTAAAAGCTTTCATCATTGGGGGTCAGGACCCCCACCAATTACTGAAATGAAGGACCTTCAGCTTTATTGCCAAAACCCTTTATTGCAAGGATAGGCGAAGGTGCGGTGTACAGATTCTTAGAAAGTCTAGTGTTTCCCAAGCTGGGTGCAAGACTAAAACTCCCAGCATGCCCGGAGTTGTAGTTTTGCAACAGCTGGAGTCATCCTGGTTAGGAAACACGGGCCTACGCTATACATCATACCACATGCTACGCTAACATTCCTACACACATTATAAAACAAAGTCAAACAATAAAGCCTTTGGCTGTCGGGGCATGCTGGTAGTTGTAGTTTTGCAACAACTAGAGGCACACTGGTTGGGAAACACTGCCCTACCCTATACATCTTACCACATGCTACACTGACATTCCTACACACATTATAAAACAAAGGCAAACAATAAAGCCTTTGGCTGTCGGGGCATGCTGGGAGTTGTAGTTTTGCAACAATTAGAGGCACACTGGTTGGGAAACATTGCCCTACGCTATACATCTTACCACATGCTACACTAACATTCATATACACATTATAAAACAAAGTCAAACAATAAAGTCTTTGGCGGTCCGGGCATGCTGGGAGCTGTAGTTTTGCAACATCTGGAAGCACCCTGCTTGGTAAACACCGGTCTATGTAGAAGCCGCAGTCACAAATGGTTTTCAGGTTTCAACAAGGAGCAGTACGTTAAATCTTAAACCGTATTCTGTAAAGAAATCCCGGGGTTTGATCTGTGGTCGGGAATTCCCAGCTGCTTACGTCCTGTACAACGATCTAAACCACAAGTCCTGTAGATAAATTACCCTTGAAAAACAAATCAGACATCGGCCGCTGCACAATTACAGGCAAATTGGTTGTGAAAACCACAGGAATGATTCTGTTCTACTTCAGCTGGACGGGGATGGGGAATTCCTTCGTTTGCACATGTGCCGAATTGCATGATGATTCTTTTTCGTAGAAATATAAAACTCTTTATAATCTGTCACCTGTAATGTCCCTCTGATGCTGGATTAAAAGTATTCTGGATTATCAGTTTGGTTATATTTAGAGATGAGCGAACTTACAGTAAATTCGATTCGTCACAAACTTCTCGGCTCGGCTGTTGCTTACTTTTCCTGCATAAATTAGTTCAGCTTTCCGGTGCTCCGGTGGGCTGGAAAAGGTGGATACAGTCCTAGGAAAGAGTCTCCTAGGACTGTATCCACCTTTTCCAGCCCACGGGAGCACCTGAAAGCTGAACTAATTAATGCAGGAAAAGTCCTCAACTGCCGAGCCGAGAAGTTCGTGACAAATCGAATTTACTGTAAGTTCGCTCATCTCTAGTTATATTAACTAGAGATGAGCGAATTTTTTGAAAAATTCGATTCGGCTGATTTGATTCGATCCGAATAAATTTGCAGTGAATTTTTATTTAGTAATGTATTTTAATAATGAGTTTAAGTGTGTGTGTGTGCTTCACTTTTTTTCTCTATTTTTTACATTTTTTATGTAGTACTACTACTCCCAGCATGGAACAGACTGTTCCATGATGGGAGTAGTAGTACCTGTGCTAATAGACAGATCGCCCCGGGTGTCGCTCCTGACACCCGCTGCGATCGTCCTGTATAATGTGTAGATTCGAGCGGCTTTTACTACCTAAAAAATGTCAAAAATATAGAGAGAAAAAAGTGAAACACACATACACACACGTTATTAAGCATAACGTTAAAATACATTACTAATGAAAAAAAAAATGTATTATAAAAAAAAATATTATTTTTACATTTAAATGGCCCCTTTCAAAATTTTTATTATTGTCGGCTACATTTTTAGGTCCCTGCCGCCCACATAAATTGATCCCTGTTGAAAAATTTACATTTTATTTTTTTTGTATTTAAATTTTTGCTCCATATTTAAAATGAATGAGGAGTGCATTTCATATTTATTTTTTCTAGTTTTCATTCTAAATCATCATTTTTATTTTTTTTTCTCTTTACTTTTTAGCCCCATTTATTTTATTTTATTTTTTGGGGCATTTAGTTGTGCTGCCATGAATAATTGCAGGGGTCAGAGACGAGACGAGGACAGGGACATCAGTAATTATGATTGATCGATGTTTGTACATGCGGGAACGCACCGCATGTGCAAACATCGATCAGTTCCTGACATGGACAGAGGGGTCAGCAGAGAGCACTGTGGTCAGACTAGAAAGTTCAGAAAGAAAATAACTTCCTGTGGAGCATACAGCAGCTGATAAGTACTGGAAGAATTAAGATTTTTAAATAGAAGTAATTTACAAATCTGTTTAACTTTCTGGCACCAGTTGATTTAAAAAAAAAAATGTTTCTACTGGAGTACCCCTTTAAGGTCAGTGCAGCTTTTGTACTATGCCATAAATGTTAATATGTTTTACCCAAAATCTTCTGTTCCCACTTGTGTTTCCTCTGATCAGTTTCCTACAGAATCAAAGGAATTTTGCAGCATTTTCTTTTTCACAAAACCAAGCAGCATCTTTTCTAGAATAAGATTTGATTGACAGCTCAGGCGGCCATACTGCTGCCCAAGGCATCCTTGATGACTGACCACTTCATTAAAATGACAGTGACCTGAGGGGCCCGGGCTGGCCCCAGGTTCGTTCCTTAATGAGTCATCCGGGGGTCTCTATTCTCCCTCATATGTTCCTCATTACTGTATTGTATAGTGTGGATTGTATCGCCTGGTACATTGTAATCAGTCACCAAAGATCCTTAGGATGACCTGACAAGGCTGCACTCTGTCTGCCCGTCCCCCCTCTGTATCTATAGTTATATAAAATAAGATAATTTATCCCTAAAATAGAAATGAGGAATTAACAGGTTAAAGACAAACCTGGGAAAGCTGGGTGACTGCAGATATGGCTACTATTGGCCACAGAAATACTGCAGAAAATCCACACGGAATTTTGCATATTAAGTTAATTAGATCTAAAATCAATTGGGCAGATTTACTTATCCAGACTTAGGCCATGTTCACTTGGAGGAAATTTTGCGCAATCTCCGCCCGGAAAACCTGGACAGGCATTCGGCAGATGGCAGAACGTGCTGGTGCTAGGACTTTGCAGAAATGCGCGGTCTTCATAGACAGCAATGTGTGTCTGAACGGATTCCACCAAAATAATTAACAGGTCAATTCTTTCAGCAGAGACCGGAATCAGAACTTTCGTGGCGGAAACATCTTCTCCCTTATAATAGAGGATATGCAGCCGACGAACGAATAAAAAGTCGTCGCTCTTCGTTAGTTGACTTTATTGGGTTCAGTAAACAAATGCCAAATCTACAATTTGGCGCTTGTTTACACATCACATCGCCACCGTGTATTAGGGCCCTAAAGCTATGGTTGTGCAGGAATGCCAGAGTCTGCCTTTAGGAAATTGGGGGGTTTTCCATAAAACTGCCTCGTCTGGCAGGAATCTGGTGCAAATTTGACGTGCAGTGTTTTTTTTCTCTTACACATCGGGAAACGCATCTTTAACACCTAATGACTGTAGTGCACAACATGGCGTGACAGGCTGCAATGTGACTATACAATCTGCCCCAATGTGTTTAAAAATTCCTTATTTACTTATTTTGTGTTTCCCACAATTGTTGCAGGTTTTAAAGAGGTATTCCGGCTTTATACATCTTATCCCCTATACAAAGGATAGGGGATAAGATCTATGATCGTAGTTGTCCCGCCGCTGGGGACCCCCACTATCTCTGTGCAGTCCCCGGCATGCTTTGCCGGTTGCTGCCTCCGAGATGGGGACGTGACCACCACAGCCTCTAGTGACGTCACACCATGCCCCCTCCATTCATGTCGATGGGAGGGGGCGTGACGGCCGTCACGCCCCCTCCCATCGACATGAATGGAGGGGGTGGGGCGTGAAGTCACATCCCCGTCCCCGAGATCGCGGGGGTCCCCAGTGGCGGGACCTCTGTGATCATACATCTTATCCCCATATCCTTTGAATAGGGGATAAGATGCATAAAGCCGAAATACCCCTTTAACTTTCCCATTTATGCCAATAGGTTAAAAATCTGCTAGAAATGTGAAGCATTTGTGATGCCAAAATTTACTTTCTGCAGAATTGAACTCCTCTTACCTAGAGATGAACGAACTTACAGTAATTCGATTCGTCACGAACTTCTCGGCTCGGCAGTTGATGACTTATCCTGCGTAAATTAGTTCAGCTTTCCGGTGCTCCGGTGGGCTGGAAAAGGTGGATACAGTCCTAGGAAAGAGTCTCCTAGGACTGTATCCACCTTTTATCAGCCCACCGGAGCACCTGAAAGCTGAACTAATTTATGCAGGAAAAGTCATCAACTGCCGAGCCGAGAAGTTCGTGACGAATCGAATTTACTGTAAGTTCGCTCATCTCTACTCTTACCATTTTTTTTTTCACAGCAAGGTTTTTTTATTTAATTTATTTTTCTTTTTGAATCATAACAGAAAATCTGCAGCAAATCTGCCACATGTGACCTTACCCTTACATCTCCCAAAGAGCTTGTCACGGGGGGTTCCCTGATGTATTCACATACAGCTCAATGACTTCACTTTGACATTCAGAGCTGTGGAAAAGTTGAGTGGGCTTGTAATGGCTGCCGTACCTGTAATCACTAATTTATTCATTACTGGGAAACACACATAAGTTCTCCTATGTGAGGGACTGGATGCAGAGGACAAAGACGGGAGGACCTTCTGGTGCTTATGTATTGATTCGGGGGGGGGGGCGTTGTGTTGTATTTGGATCAATGCTTCTCCCTGGTGATTTATAATCCTGGTTGTGTTACATTGTATCCCTCCAGTGATTCATCAGCCGCACAGTAAACAAGCACGTTGTTGTTGCTGCGTTTACATTGTTTTCGCTGGCATTGTCTTGTTTTCTTCCATTTCCTCCGTTTTTTTTATATTTAGTCCGGGAAGAAGGAAGAGCCAGTAATAGATGTTTAGTCTCCCGGCGCTCCTTAAGATCTGTGTATGTTACCTTAATGGAGGCGAGAGAGTGACTGATTCACCAAAACAATCAGCCATGTCTGTCTTCATATCCACCCATGACATCACAGGGTTAATGGTAAAGGGAGGAGGCCATTAAAGGGGTACTCCACTAGAATTTTTTTTTTTTTTTTTAATAAACTGGTGCCAGAAAGTTAAACAGATTTGTAAATTACTTCTATTAAAAAAATCTTAATCCTTCCAGTACTTATCAGCTGCTGTATAATACAGAGGAAGTTCTTTTATTTTTGAATTTCCTTTCTGTCTGACCACAGTGCTCTCTGCTGACACCTCTGCCCGTGTCAGGAACTGTCCAGAGCAGCATAGGTTTGCTATGGGGATTTTCTCCTGCTGTGGCAGTTTCTGATATGGGCATCAGGTGTCAGCAGAGAGCACCGTGGACAAGACAAAAAAAAAGAAATTCAAAATGAAAATAATTTCCTCTGTAGCATACAGCTGCTAACAGGTACTGGAAGGACAAATAATTTTTAATAGAAGTAATTTACAAATCTGGCACCAGTTGATAAAAAAAATAAAAAAATGCTTTCCATTGGAGTACCCCTTTTATGTTCATGCTGCGGGGGGGGGGGGGGGTGGGTCGGCCACGCCTCTTGTGACATCACAGCCAAGCCCCCACAATGCAAGTCTATGGGAGGGGGCATGGCCGAACCCTACAGCGCGAAAACAGCATTCGGAACATTTAGTTCCAAACGCTGGCCAGTGGAGTTTACAAAATATCCGTCTTTAGCCATGAAGGGGTTAAACATCTGGTTTCAGAAGCCAAGTAGGAGCCCAGTGAATGGCTGATGTATATTGTCACCGTCTTCAGGGTGGCCATTAATTATCTGACTAATGATGCTCCTGACACTGTACATGACAAAGGGGCCAGTGAAAGCGCAGGGGTCCGCTCCCTGCCCAAGGCCATGGGGTAGATGCTGGATCACCCGGCAGACAAGCATTCATCCCTGGGGGAGGCTGACGTGGTCCTATCATTACTGCAGGCTAATGGGCCCGGAGTGGGCTCTATACCCTCCTGTGTGTCCCCCCCCAGGTGGCTGTATTTCAGAATGGCTCCTTTATTACTGCGGACGCTTTGATCACGGGGGACGGATCGCCGTGTCCTCAGTCTTAGCAATTAGCTTGACGAGTTTTTAGTGGCCCCGATAATTTACTCCAATAACAAGGCTGTGTTCCGCTTAATGCACGGAGAACATCAGCTTCCCCGCAGGGACAGGTACCGGGACGTAAATGAATGATTTGTAAATGTACGGCTTGTAGTGGTGGCGCGGTCCTTGTCCTAGAACGCCCAGTCACATTGTCTTATTAAAGGGGTACTCACTGGTTGAAAACATTTTTATTTAAATCAACTGGTGCCAGAAAGTTAAACAGATTTGTAAATGACTTCTATTAAAAAATCTTTACCCTTTCAGTACTTTTTAGCAGCTGTATGCTACAGAGGAAATTCTTTTCTTTTTGAATTTCTTTTTGGTCTTGTCCACAGTGCTCTCTGCTGACACCTCTGTCCGTGTCAGGAAACTGTCCAGAGCAGGAGAAAATCCTCATAGCAAACCTATGCTGCTCTGGACACTTCCTGACACGGACAGAGGTGTCAGCAGAGAGCACTGTGGACAAGACGAAAAAGAAATTCAAAAAGAAAAGAATTTCCTCTCTAGCATACAGCTGCTAATAAGTACTGGAAGGGTAAAGTTTTTTTTTTAATAGAAATCATTTACAAATCTGTTTAACTTTCTGGTACCAGTTGATTTAATAAAATAAATAAAGAAAATAATGATTTCCGACGGAGTACCCCTTTAAAGGGACCAGATTCGTTATACAATCAATGTGCATTGTCTGCAGATAATTATGGTTGTGTTTCCCAGCCATGGTGTCTCCAGTTATTGCAAAACTACAACTCCCAGCATGCCCGGGCAGCCTTCGGCTGCCCAGGCATTCTGGGAGTTGTAGTTTTGCAACAGCTGGAGGCACACTGGTTGGAAAACGCTGGTATAGCCATTAAGAATTTCAGACCAACTTGATTGTCGGTTCCTTCAATGCTGGTAACACTGTTGCTGTGTTCCCCAAAATATTGCTCTAAAACTTCCTTCATACTGAGAAGTTCCCCCCCCCCCCAAACCCGTGACTCTTCTGCTGTTGCAACACTACAACTCCCATCATGTACTGAGATGTTTCCCCCAACTTATGGCTCTCCAGCTGCTGTAATACCACAATTCCCAGTATGCCCAGGGCAGTGTTCCCTAAAACTGTGGCTTTCTAGCCATTTCAAAGCTACAACTACCATCATCCACTGATCATGAGTTTGTCAACCAGTGTCTCAAAGGCTGTTGCAAAATGACAACTCCCATCATGTCCTGAGAAGTGTCCCCCAACCTGTGTCTCTTTAGCTGTTGCAACACTACAACTCCCAGCATGCTCTGAGCAGAGTTTCCCAACTGGTAGCTTTGCAGCTGTTGAAAAAACTGCAACTCCCAGCATGCCCGAAGAAGTGTCCCACAACTTGTATCTTCAGCTGCTCCGACATTACAACTCCCATCATGCCCTGAGAAGTGTCCCTCAACCTGTGGCTCCCTGGCTGCTGTAACACTAGTATGCCCTAAACAGTGTTCCCCCAAACTTTGGCTTTCTAACTGTTTCAAAACTATAACCCCCATCATGCCCTGATCCGAGTTTGTTAACCAGTGGCTGTTGCAAACTCTCCAGCTGCTGCAACACTACAACTCCACTATGCCCTGGAAAAGTTTCCCCAAACCTGTGGCTGATTTGCTGCTGCAACACTACAACTCCCAGCATGCCCTGAGAAGTATTCCCCAACCAATGGCTCTTCAGCTTTTGCAGAACTACAACTCCTGTCATAACCTGAGCAGTGTTCCCCAACCTGTGGCCCTGTTGAGCTGCTGCAACACTACAACTCCCATCATGCCCTGAGAATTGTCCCTCAACCTGTGTCTCTTCAGCTGCTGCAACCACTACAACTCCCAGCATGCCCTAAAAAGTGTCTCCCAATCTGTGTCTCTTGAGCTGATGCAACCACTACAACTCCTATAATACCCTGAGAAGTACCATGTTGTAAAAAAATTAATAATTAAAGGGGTACTCCGGTGGAAAACTTTTTTTGTTTTTAAATCAACTGATACCATAAAGTTAAACATATTTGTACATTACTTCAATTAAAAATTCTTAATCCTTCCAGTACTTATTAGCGGCTGTATACTACAGAGAAAATTATTTTCTTTTGGGATTTCTTTTCTGTCACGACCACATTGCTCTCTGCTGACACCTCTGTCCATGTCAGGAACTGTCCAGAGCAGGAAAAAAAATCCCCATAGCAAACCTATGCTGCTCTGGACAGTTCCTAAATTGGACAGAGGTGTCAGCAGAGAGCACTGTGGTCGTGACAGAAAAGAAATCCCAAATGAAAAGAATTTCCTCTGTAGTATACAGCTGCTAATAAGAACTGGAAGGATTAAAGGGGTATTCCAGGAAAAAACTTTTTTATATATATCAACTGGCTCCAGAAAGTTAAACAGATCTGTAAATTACTTCTATTAAAAAATCTTAACCCTTTCAGTACTTATGAACTTCTGAAATTTAGGTTTTTCTTTTCTGTCTAAGTGCTCTCTGATGACACCTGTCTCGGGAACCGCCCAGTTTAGAAGAGGTTTGCTATGGGAATTTGCTTCTAAACTGGGCGTTTCCCGAGACACGTGTCATCAGAGAGCACTTAGACAGAAAAGAACAACCTTAACTTCAGAAGCTCATAAGTACTGAAAGGGTTAAGTTTTTTTAATAGAAGTAATTTACAAAACTGTTTAACTTTCTGGAACCAGTGGATATATAAAAAAAAGTTTTTTCCTGGAATACCCCTTTAAGAATTTTTAATTGAAGTAATTTACAAATCTGTTTAACTTTCTGGTATCAGTTGATTTAAAAAAATAAAATAAAAAATAAAAAAAGTTTTCCCTGGAGTACCCCTTTAAAAAAAGGACGATTGAGACATCATTTGGGACGGATTACACGAAATTTATAATCATACATTTGTCTCATAGGGGACACTTTTGTACCTTGCACTACCGCGTGGCTGCTGTACAGACATCGCTGTACTTTACGCTAGACCATTCTAATATTGTATACATTTTGCGCCATATTCCCCGGTGTAATTGTCCTATAATATACGATATAAACGCGTCGGCGCAATGAGGTGCAGTCACCAGAGCGCACAGGGTTAGATCCGTCATCGCCCTCATTAGAGGAACTTTTACTTTCTGCCTTGTATCCTCGCCCGCCCGGGTTGTCTGCAGAGATCAGGGGCCGCCATGGCTGATCCAGGATGTGACCTCTTGTCTCCTATTAGATGACTATCTCTGTTGTTTCTCTGCTCTTTGTTTGTTTCGGGATAATGAAGCTATTTTGGTGCCATCTTTCCTGGATTTGTTTAGACTGACCGGTTATATGCAGCTTTGATGCCGACAAGCCCAATTTCAGAGCCATAACCTACACCAGGGCAGATGCTATAAATATGTAGCCGGGTTATGTTCGTGCCGCCATATACCGGCCCACAAATAGAGGAAAGCTTTATGTACAACAGTGTTTTCCCAACCAATGTGGCCTCCAGCTGTTGCAAAACTACAACTCCCAGCACGCCTGGACAGCCGAAGGCTGTCCAGGCGTGCTGGGAGTTGTAGTTTTGCAACAGCTGGAGGCCACACTGGTTGGGGAATCACTGAAGTCGACAGTACTTTGGGTGATAAGTGGTTAATATTGTTTGCCAGGTTAGAGCATCAACCACAGATTTGCATTAACTTACTGTAATGTATATTCTTTGCCGCCTGTTCACACGCAGCAGTGATTTTTATTTTTCTCTTACCGCAAAATATCCATTATCGCTAGAGATGAGCGAACTTACAGTAAATTCGATTCGTCACAAACTTCTCGGCTCGGCAGTTGATGAATTTTCCTGCATAAATTAGTTCAGCTTTCAGGTGCTACGGTGGGCTGGAAAAGGTGGATACAGTCCTAGGAGACTCTTTCCTAGGACTGTATCCACCTTTTCCAGCCCACCGGAGCACCGGAAAGCTGAACTAATTTACGCAGGATAAGTCATCAACTGCCGAGCCGAGAAGTTTGTGACGAATCGAATTTACTGTAAGTTCGCTCATCTCTAATTATCGCAAAATAAATCACTCCCCCCCCCCCCCCCCCCCTCATAATAGGGATTCTCATCCCATCATCACCATCACAAAGTAACAACATTTTGATAGACTTTAATAGGTAAAATTAGGAGAGAAAAAAAAAAATAATTTTCCTGTTCTCCTTTCTTTTCTTTCTTTTTTTTAAACATTTTATAAGAACATTTTATTTATTTTTTTCATTCTTATTTTTTTTATTGAAACCTTTTATAATTATTTTTTTTCTTTTTTAATTTTTATTTAAAGATTTTATAATAAACCTTTTCTGATTTCTTTTTGTAAAAGATTTTCTAATAATCTCTTTATATTTTCCTTTTTTTTTATTAAAAGTTTTTATAAATTTTTTTTTTAATTTAATGTAATTTTTTAAATTTTTTTTTAAAGATTTTACAATATACCTTTTTTTTTGTTTTCCTGTTTTCCTTTATTTTTTTTTTATAGAACATTTTTACAATTAACCTTTTTATTTTAGTTTTTCTTTTTTTATTGAAAGCTTTTATAATAAAAAATGTATTCTATTTATTTATTTATTTTTTATTAATATTTTACAATAAACCTTTTTTGTTTTCCCATTATCCTTTTTTAATTTTTAATTTTTTTAATTAATTTTTTTTATTGAAAGATTTCATAATAGACATAAAGTAGAAAAAAAAGAAAAAAGTAAAAAGTAAATAAAAATATCATGTCATCAATGAAAACGTCCAAAATGAGATATAATTTCACCTAACACAATATACTATGTATATAAGGATGTATGAAGCGACAAATAATAGGTACGATTTGCACATGGACCATAAATAAAGCATAAATAAAGAATAACAAAAAAATATATAACAAGAACTGAGTTCCCAGGTAAGGAATATGAAGAGAAAAAAATTATTGGAGCAGAAATGTAAACCCTAATTTGAAATATTTCCTTTTTGTTTTTTATACCCTATATAAAAAACGTACTTATTTTTTTTTACACTGTATAAGAGAATTCTGAATTAATAGGGGTGGGGTTCTACATTCAGGATCCTCATTTCACTGGCAGCGTATTGAACATTGTATATGGCCAGAGTGTAATACTTTAGTCTCCCCTGTGGGGGCACTGCAGGGAAAGTATACACTTACTGATTGATTACCCATAGAACTTCTCGGCTTGGCAGTTGATGACTTTTCCTGCATAAATTAGTTCAGCTTTCCGGTGCTCCGGTGGGCTGGAGAAGGTGGATACAGTCCTGGGAAAGAGTCTCCTAGGACTGTATCCACCTTTTCCAGCCCACGAGAGCACCTGAAAGCTGAACTCATTTATGCAGGATAAATCATCAACTGCCGAGCCGAGAAGTTCGTGACGAATTGAATTTACAGTAAGTTCGCTCATCTCTAATTACAGCTCATCGCTGGGAGGCGGGTAGTGAAATATGTTCTTATTTGCTTTCTGATTGGCATTTTTTTTGTTTATTTAATTATGTACTTTTTATTACATTATTATGAGAGCAGCCATCTTGCCTGAGCATATATATATATATATATATATATATATATATATATATATATATATATATATATACATATACACAGTACAGACCAAAAGTTCGGACACCTTCTCATTCAGAGTTTTCTTTATTTTCATGACTATGAATATTGTAGATTCACACTGAAGGCATCAAAACTATGAATTAACACATGTGGAATTATATACATAACCAAAAAGTGTGAAAATCTGTCATATTCTAGGTTCTAGACACCTTTTGCTTTGATTCCTGCTTTGTACACTCTTGGCATTCTCTTGATGAGATTCAAGAGGTAGTCACCTGAAATGGTCTTCCAACAGTCTTGAAGGAGTTCCCAGAGATGCTTAGCACTTGTTGGCCCCTTTTTGCCTTCACTCTGCGGTCCAGCTCACCCCAAACCATCTGGATTGGGTTCAGGTCCGGTGACTGTGGAGGCCAGGTCATCTGGCGCAGCACCCATCACTGTCCTTCTTGGCCCTTACACAGCCTGGAGGTGTTTGGGGTCATTGTCCTGTTGAAAAATAAATGATGGTCCAACTAAACGCAAACCGGATGGAATAGCAGCCGCTGCAAGATGCTATGGTAGCCATGTTGGTTCAATATGCCTTCAATTTTGAATAAATCCCCAACAGTGTCACCAGCAAAGCACCCCCACACCATCACACCTCCTCCTCCATCCTTCACAGTGGGAACCAAGCATGTAGAGTCCATCCATTCACCTTTTCTGCGTCGCACAAAGACACGGTGGTTGGAACCAAAGATCTCACATTTGGACTCATCAGACCAAAGCACAGATTTCCATTGGTCTAATGTCCATTCCTTGTGTTCTTTAGCCCAAACAAGTCTCTTCTGCTTGTTGCCTGTCCTTAGCAGTGGTTTCCTAGCAGATATTCTACCATGAAGGCCTCACACAGTCTCCTCTGTTGTTCTAGAGATGTGTCTGCTCTAGAACTCTGTGCGGCATTGACCTGGTCTCTAATCTGAGCTGCTGATAACCTGCGATTTCTGAGGCTGGTGATTCGGATGAACTTCTCCTCCGCAGCAGAGGTGACTCTTGGTCTTCCTTTCCTGGAGCGGTCCGAATGTCAGCCAGTTTCTTTGTAGCTCTTGATGGTTTTTGTGACTGCACTTGGGGACACTTTCCACCTAGAATATGACATATTTTCACACTATTTTATTATGTCTATAATTCCACATGTGTTAATTCATAGTTTTGATGCCTTCAGTGTGAATCTACAATTTTCATAATCATGAAAATAAAGAAAACTGTTTGAATGAGAAGGTGTGTCCAAATTTTTGGTCGGTACTGTGTGTGTGTGTGTGTGTGTGTGTATATATATATATATATATAGATATATATATATATATATCTATATATATATATATATATATACACACACATATATTGTAATTTCTTTTATTTAAAAACAGCATTTAGAGCTATGCTTTACAGCTAGCCTCCATGAACATAGGCAATAATATACGGGAGCTGTTCCATTTGCAATAATGGTGAACATTATTAAGAGGGGGAGGCTAAGCTGTGAGCTTCATCTATTGTCTTTTCTATTTACTGCTATCACCTCTCACTGTAATGCTGTACAGATCCCTTTGCAGCAGCCTCCTCCTTATCATCACAAACTGGACAGGAAGTCTCTGCTTAGTTTTAGTCCTAGTGGTGAAAATGAAAACTGCAGGATTTCAGCTTCTATTATAGTAGATAGTAAAATAAAAAATAAAATAAAAAGATATGTAGCATAAAAACTTGATTTAAACAATTGGTCACGTTCTAATGCAGTGTTTTTCAAACAGTGTGCCTCCAGCTGTTGCAAAACTGCAACTAGCATGCCTTTGGCTGTCCGAGCATGCTGGGAGTTGTAGTTTTGCAACAGCTGAAGGCCCCCTGGTTGGAAAACATTGGCGTAGAAACTGCTAGATTTTCTCAGTCTATTCTTTTTTCTTTAGCATCACCAAGGAAAGCATCATAGATGTGGAAGGAGTTGTGCGTAAGGTGGACCAGAAAATCGAGAGCTGCACCCAGCAGGACGTTGAGCTTCACATAGAGAGGGTAAGTGACTGCTTCATCCCATTCATCCGAGTCCCAGCAACCTGCTCTGAGGGTTTAGTACAACTAGGGGGTGTCTCCAGCTGTTGCAAAACTACAACTCCAAGCATGCCCGGACAGCCAGGGAGTTCGAGTTTTGCTGGAGGCACCCTGGTTGGGAAACACCAGCCTAAGATCTATATCACTTTTGGGTATAAACAAGAATGCTCTATTCACTGACAGCAAGCACCTCAACTGGGATGCCTCCAGCTTTTGCAAAACAGCCATAGGCGGTCTGGGCATTCTGGGAGTTGTAGCTTTGCAGGAGACACCCTGGTTGGGAAACAGTGGCCTAAGATCTATTTTGGTTTAAACAAGCATGCTGGGTCGCCTCCAGCTGTTGCAAAACTATAACTCTCAGCATGCCCGGGCAGCCAAAGGTGCCTCCAGCTGTTGCAAAACTATAACTCTCAGCATGCCTGGACAGCCAAAGGTGCATCCACCTGTTGCAAAACTACAACTCTCAGCATGCCCGGACAGCTAAAGGTGCCTCCAGCTGTTGCAAAACTACAACTCTCAGCATGCCCGGACAGCTAAAGGTGCCTCCAGCTGTTGCAAAACTAAAACTCCCAGCATACTGTCCGGGCATGCTGGGAGTTGTAGCTTTGCAGAAGACACCCTGGTTGGGAAACAGGTCTAAGATCTATATCGCTTTTGGGTATAAACAAGAATAATGGGGGGCCTCCAGCTAAAACTACAACTCCCATCATGGCCCGGACAGAACTTTGGGCTGACACCAGTCCTGATAGATCTCCTCCTGGTCCATTCAGGTTATCTGTAGATCAGGGTTTCCCAACTATGTGCCTCCAGCTTTTGCAAAACTATAACTCCCAGCATGCCCGGACAGCCAACGGCTGTCCGGGCATGCTGGGAGTTGTAGTTTTGCAACAGCAGCAGACACCCTGGTTAAGAAACACTGGCCTATATCTTTATCGTATACCTGTATCTATATATATATATATATATATATATATATATATATCGCTTATGGGTATAAATGCTCTATTCACTGACCGCAAGCAGAGCTCTTAAAAACAACGATCCCCCCCCCTACCAATCGTAGATAAATTCAGCTAATCTTTAGGCTGTGTGCACACGTGACAGTTTTGCTGCGATTTTAGCAAAAAACGGTTGCCAAAAATCGCTGTGGTATACGAAGGAGCGATAAAACTGCAGCGTGTGAACACGGTTGTCCTCAGAGCTTTGTGAAGCCTTGTGGGTAGTATCGGCGCAGCACGAAATCTGCTTCTCTCCCCCCCTCCCCCCCCCAGTCTTACCTATAGACCATGGGGGGAGATTTATCAAAACCTGTATAGAGGAAGAGTGGACCAGTTGCCCATAGCAACCATCAAATCTTCTTTCATTTTCAAAAATGAAAGCAGCGATCTGATTGGTTGCTATGGGCAACAGCACTGCTCTCCCTCTGCACAGGTTCTGATATATCCCCCACCGTGTTTCTCTGTCGTAGACGTTGCATTCGCAGTTTCGTACAGTGTGTTTTTCGTGGCTAGGTGTCTCCAGAGATGTCTTATCACAACAAGCTCTAAATCTGCTCATGTTATTTCTGTCCTGACTTTCAGATCTACGTGATCAGCGCAGCCGAGCCCCGTCTGCCGCTGCAGCTGGAGGACGCCATGCGACCTGAGGGCGAAGGGGAAGAGGTGAGGAGTCATGTGACCACCTGTGTTTGCATACATCCGTGATGCAAAGTGACGCCCCGCCGGTGTATAGAAGACATCCTCAGTGAACGTGTTAGGCCTCGTTCACATTGGCGTCTACCGTTCTGCTTAGTCAAAATGGCGGCGGCGCTGCTGAATCCGTTCAGTGACAGCAACACAGTATCCAGGGGAGCTTATTGACTATAAGGCTATGTTCACGGAAAACACAGGCGGATATTCCGCAAAAAAGCAGACAAGCCGGTGCTAGGACGGCTCGGAAATGCGCCGTCTCCATAGACAGCAATGTGTTTCCAAACTGATTCCGCAGAAAGAATTGACGGGACTGTCCAGAATCCGAATTTCCACTGCAGAAATATCTGCCATGGAAGTTCTGTCGTGCGCGCGGTGCAGCAGAATCTTATTGAAAACAATGGGGCTGAACAGAATTTTCGATTTCCGACGGATTCCGCTTGGAAATTCCGCCGTGTGAACATGGCCGAATAGAATAGAACCCATCCTGATTTCTGCAGGGGACCTGCATGCTGCACTATGTTTTAGGGCCTAAGACGATGTTTTATCCTTTGCAAATTGCAAATGCGACTCCGTGGGAAAATGTAGTACGGTGATCTGCAAAGTGTGGACCTCCAGCTGTTGAAAAACTACATCTCCCAGCATGCCCAGACAGCCGGAGGCTGTCTGGGCATGCTGGGAGTTGTTGTTTTGCAACAGCTGGAGGCACTCTGGTTAGGAAACACTGCTTTAAAGGGGTACTCCGCCCACAGACATCTTATCCCCTATCCATATTATGGACCTCCAGCTGTTGCAAAACTACAACTCCCAGCATGTCTGGGCATGCTGGGAGTTGTTGTTTTGCAACAGCTGCAGGCACCCTGGTTAGGAAACACTGCATTATAGGGGGGGGTACGCCGCCCACAGGCATCTTATCCCCTATCCAAAGTGTGGACCTCCAGCTGTTGCAAAACTACAACTCCCAGCATGCCCAGACAGCCGAAGGCTGTCTGGGCATGCTGGGAGTTGTAGTTTTGCAACTACTGGAGGCATCCGGGTTAGGAAACACTGCTTTAAAGTGGTACTCCGCCCACAGACATCTTATCCCCTATCCAAATTATGGACATCCAGCTGTTGCAAAACTACAACTCCCAGCATGTCTGGCCATGCTGGGAGTTGTTGTTTTGCAACAGCTGGAGGCACCCTGGTTAGGAAACACTGCATTATAGGGGGGGTATTCCGCCCGCAGGCATCTTATCCCCTATCCAAAGTGTGGACTTCCAGATGTTGCAAAACTACAACTCCCAGCATGTCTGGACATGCTGGGAGTTGTTGTTTTGCAACAGCTGGAGGCACCCTGGTTAGGAAACACTGCATTATAGGGGGGTACTCCGCCCACAGGCATCTTATCCCCTATCCAAAGTGTGGACCTCCAGCTGTTGCAAAACTACAACTCCCAGCATGTCTGGGCATGCTGGGAGTTGTTGTTTTGCAACAGCTGGAGGCACCCTGGTTAGGAAACACTGCATTATAGGGGGGTACTCCGCCCACAGGCATCTTTTCCCCTATCCAAAGTGTGGACCTCCAGCTGTTGCAAAACTACAACTCCCAGCATGTCTGGGCATGCTGGGAGTTGTTGTTTTGCAACAGCTGCAGGCACCCTGGTTAGGAAACACTGTATTATAGGGGGGGTACTCCGCCCACAGGCATCTTATCCCCTATCCAAACTGTTGCAAAACTACAACTCCCAGCATGCCCAGACAGCCTTCGACAGCATGCTGGGAGTTGTAGTTTTGCAAATACTGGAGGCACACGGATTAGGAAATACTGCTTTAAAGGGGTACTCCGCCCACAGACCAAAGGATAGGGGATAAGATGTCTGATTGCGGGGTTACCCCCGCAATCTCTTTGCAGCATCGGGCATTCTAAACAGTATGTTTAGAATGCTGGGTTCCATCGGCGGTAGACGCCACGCCCCCTCCATTCACGTCACGCCCCCTCCCATAGACATGAACGGAGGAGGCGTTACGTGACGTCACGAGTGGGCGTGACATCACGTCTACCACCGCCGGAACCCAGCGTTCTAAACATACTGTTTAGAATGCCGGATGCTGCGCGGAGATCGTGTGGGGTCCCAGCGGACGGACCCTCCGCGATCAGACATCTTCTCTCCTATCCTTTGAATAAGGGATAAGATGTCTATAGGCGGAGTACCCCTTTAATGGAAGGCTACAATGTGTACAACCATATGTAGTCCATGTTACAATGCCTCCGTATAGAATAGTGTAGTCTTCTACTCTGTTCTGTAGAGAAAATATACCGACCTATACCAGCCTGATAGATGGCGGGCACTTAGTTTACTTCCGTGTGTCCCCTGATCGCATCCACAGCGCAGGAGGTTGTGTGAGAAACGTTTTATAGCAGGAGTCGGCCCCCGGGGACGGGGTCTACGTCATCGGTGATGGGCGGAAGTCATTATACTACAGAGCTCTATAGCCGGAGCATCTCCTGTTTACATTCACTTCTCCATTAGTTTTTTCCTCTTTATACGTGAGAAGCTCCTGTGTAAACAGATCTCTGACATGGCCGGGTGACTAGTCCATCCATCTCTGTGTTTAAACATAATTTATAGTGATAATGGTTACTTTACATTAAATGGGTTATCCAGATGAACTGGCTCCTGAAAGTTAAACAGATTTGTAAATTACTTCTTTAAAAAAAAAAATCTTAATCCTTCCAGTACTTATCAGCTGCTGAAGTTGAGTTGTTCTTTTCTGTCTAAGTGCTCTCTGATGACACCTGTCTCAGAAATTGTCCAGAGTAGGAGCGAATCCCCATAGCAAACCTTTTATGCTCCGGACAGTTCCTGAGACAAGCAGAGGTGTCATCAGAGAGCACTGTTGTCAGACAGAAAAGAACAACTCAACTTCAGCAGCTGATAACTATTGGAAGGATTAAGATTTTTTTATAGACGTAATTTACAAATCTGTTTAACTTTCTGGAGCCAGTTGATCTAAAAAAATGTTTTTTCCTGGAATACCCCTTTAAGGATCTACTAAACAAGGTGTCCGGGGTTTCCTGTCCTGCCCTAGAGTAACACTATCGTCCCCCTCTCTCTATCCTGACATGACTGACATATTGAATGGATATGACCAATAAATAACGATCTTCAGTAATTAAAGGGATGTTAAAGTGTACCTGAGACTTTACAAAAGGTGTGACATGTCCTAGGGACACCACCCGGAACAGTGACTAGAAGAGAACAACATATAAGAAGTTTGGTTCTCATGACCGGTAGACGTGATCACTGACACCTATACGTTGTCCTTACTTATATGCTATTTAATGGGTCCTGGTCTCCTAATATGGTGGATTATTATCTGCTCTACTGGATGTTGCTCTCCAAAAGGATCAAAGCAACAGGTTGGGGATCGACATTATAAATACATGATTGGAGAGGGATACTAAATAGATGGATAGATATGAGATAAATAGATATGAGATAGATATAAGATAGATATGAGATAGATATAAGATAGATATGAGATAGATAGATAGATATGAGCTGGATAGATATGAGATAGGTATGAGAGATGGATAGATAGGAGATGGATAGATATAGGAGATGGATAGATATAGGAGATGGATAGATATAGGAGATGGATAGATATAGGAGATGGATGGATATAGGAGATGGATGGATATAGGAGATGGATGGATATAGGAGATGGATGGATAGATAGGGGATGGATGGATAGATAGGGGATGGATGGATAGGGGATGGATGGATAGATATGGGATAGATATATAGATATGAGAGGGGTAGATATGAGATGGATAGATATGAGATGGATGGATAGATATGAGATGGATGGATATGAGATGGATGGATGGATATGAGATGGATGGATGGATATGAGTTAGATATGAGAAAGATAGATAGATATGAGAGAGATATGAGATAAGTAGGTAGATATGAGATAGGTAGGTAGATAGATATAAGATAGGTAGATGGATAGATAGATATAGACAGGTAGATATAAGATGGGTAGATAGATATAGGTAGATAACAGATTTCAGACATTTATGTGTCTATTTTACAGTCTCTGGATAACAAGTTTTGCTTTTTGAATTTCTTAACGCTCTGGAGACTTTTTATAAAGCGAACCTTCCGTCCTGCGCTTGTATTGTGCGCTCCCCAGCAGGATAGTGCGAGCCGCCACTGGGAAAATTGACTTGAAATCCCTTTTCTGTATTATGTTACTTTTTTGCTTGATGTTTTGTGAGTGTTTTCTTTGTGATTTTCTTTTTTTTTCCCTGTTTTAGGAAGGAAGAGCTACTGTAAACCAGGATACTCGGCTGGACAATAGAGTCATTGATTTAAGGGTAAGGATTGAATTCCAGAGCACGCACAGCTCACTCTTGTGATATTGTAATCCCGAGACAAACAAGTCTCTGCTACAGGTGCTCATGGCTGTACATGACGGGACGGCTCTCTACACTATATACCCAGCTACTGTGTCCGCAGCACCAGTGTTTCCCAACCAGTGTGCCTCTAGCTGTTGCAAAACTACAACTCCCAGCATGCCCGGACCGCCAAAGGCGGTCCGGACATGCTGGGAGTTGTAGTTTTGCAACATCTAGAAGCACACTGGTTGGGGAACACGACAACACATCCTGTCTGTACAAAGGAAATTGATGTTACATGTATGACCCCACAGTTAATTTGGCTGCCCCTGCTGCTCATCACTGCAAAACCAAACAATTCATTCACCCAACATCTATTTATCCTGATTCCCCCCACCCCCACAAGAACACTCAGAAAAGCCAAGCGTGCATGTGTATTGGGATACACATGCACGCTCGGCTCTGTTGAGTGTTCTTGTGTTTCAGCATTGGGCATTAAAAATTCAGCATACCCAATGTTAAGACAGTCTTCGATCCCTGAACCCTTCACTTTCATGTCTGAACCAACACAGCCATATTTCTGCTTCTCATAATGAGGTGTCTTCCTGTTAGACAGCTGGCTGCAGCATGAGCCTCCCCCCACTGCTCAGCATGCTAAAGGACATTATAAACAATAAGTTCCACCTTTCTTAGTTAAATATGTAACAAAAATTATTCTGTATGTGTCCCAGAAGCTCAGCCATATTCCTCCTTCATACAATCCAGTGTCTTCTTGTTAGCTGGCTGCAGCAGGAGCCTCCCCCCCCCCACTGCTCTGTTTGTCTGCTAAAGGACATTAGGAACAATAAGCTCCTCCTTTCTTATTTAAATATTTCAAAAAATAGTTCTGTATGTGTCTCAGAAGCTCAGCCATATTCCTTATTACAGTTCGGTGTCTTGGTCTTTTAAACACTCTGGCTGCAGCAGGAGCCTCCCCCTATTGCTCTGTCTGCTAAAGAACATTAGGAACAATCAGTTCCACCTTTGTTAAATATATCAAAAAATAGTTCTGTATGTGTCTCAGAAGTTTAGCAGTATTTTTTCGTCTCACTAACTTATGTGTCCCATAAGCTCAGGCGTATTTCTTCTTCTCACAATGCAGTTTCTCCCTGTTAGCTGGCTGCAGCAGGAGCCTCCCCCCACTGCTCTGTCTGCTAACGTACGTTAGGAACAAAAAGCCTCTCCTTTCTTAGTTAAATATATCAAAAACTTGTTCTGTATGTGTCCCATAAACTCAGACATATGTCTTCTTCTCACAGTGCACTGTCTCCCTGTTAGCTGGCTGCAGCAGGAGCTTCCCCCCCAGCGCTCTCGCTGCTAAAGGACATTAGGAACAATGAGTTTCGCCTTTATTTAAGCCTCATTTCTCTAACACACCGAAATTGAACCCTAAAGATAATGAACCCTGTAATCATTGGAAGGTATCCACAGGTCTCCGTACTCCGGGGACAAGTCCATCTATGTTTTGTTTTACCCTTTTTTGTAGCTTTAGTGTTATTTTGGAGCTGTGCACTAAAATAGATCTCGGTACATTACACACTGTCACGGTTGTCCGAGTCATGAGCTCTCAGACGGTCATCTGGGCATTGTGCAATCTCTTCCCAACAATCCTAGCATTATTTTATAGATTTTTTTTCTTTTGCTGCCAGACGTTATTACGATGTAAACAAGTATGACCCAGACAGAGTGTCGTCTGTACACAAAGATACATGTAATGTCGTCATCCTGAACTTCTCCATTCTGAGTGTGCAGAATCTTCAGGGACTTTTGGTAGAATGCCGTCTTATATCTGATATTTCCTAAAAAATCTGCTGCCTGATGAGGAGGACTGACCTAAAAAACAAATACTATGGCTTTAGGGCACGTTCCCACTTGGCGTATTTCACGCTGCACAAAATCTGCAGCAGCAGCAGGAAATATGCTGCGTATCCCTCGCTCACCATATGAGCAACCCTATGTGTGCAGTGAGTTTTGGAGGCGGAGCCGTGTTCCAGCGTGACTGTGACGTGCAGCTCCACCTCCAAAACTCACTGCACACATAGGGCTGCCGCCGGAAAGCCTTGTGTGTATGGTGAGCGAGGGATACGCAGCGTATTATCTGCTGCTGCTGCAGATTTTTCACGCTGCGTGAAAGTGGGAACGTGCCCTTAATCTGAATAATCTAAAAGTTACCAAAAAGAAAATAAAGAAAATTGATCCCATCTAAATTGAGATATGTTGCACCTACAGTATTTACTTCAGTCTAGAGTGTGAAACTTGGTTGGCTCAGGTGTGAGTGGCACCAACCACAGTGACCTCACCAGCAGAATAGTGAGTACAGCTCTGGAGTATAATACAGGATATAACTCAGGATCAGTACAGGATAAGTAATGTAATGTATGTACACAGTGACCTCACCAGCAGAATAGTGAGTACAGCTCTGGAGTATAATACAGGATATAACTCAGGATCAGTACAGGATAAGTAATGTAATGTATGTACACAGTGATCTCACCAGCAGAATAGTGAGTACAGCTCTGGAGTATAATACAGGATATAACTCGGGATCAGTACAGGATAAGTAATGTAATGTATGTACACAGAGACATCACTAGCAGAATAGTGAGTACAGCTCTGGAATATAATACAGGATATAACTCAGGATCAGTACAGGATAAGTAATATAATGTACACAGTGACCTCACCAGCAGACTAGTGAGTACAGCTCTAGAGTATAATACATGATATAACTCAGGATCAGTACAGGATAAGTAATGTAATGTATGTACACAGTGACCTCACCAGCAGAATAGTGAGTACAGCTCTGGAGTATAATACAGGATATAACTCAGGATCAGTACAGGATAAGTAATGTAATGTATGTACACAGTGACCTCATCAGCAGAATAGTGAGTACAGCTCTGGAGTATAATACAGGATATAACTCAGGATCAGTACAGGATAAGTAATGTTATGTATGTACAGAGTGACCTCACCAGCAGAATAGTGAGTACAGCTCTGGGGTATAATACAGGATATAACTCAGGATCAGTACAGGATAAGTAATGTAATGTATGTACACAGTGACCTCATCAGCAGAATAGTGAGTACAGCTCTGGAGTATAATACAGGATATAACTCAGGATCAGTACAGGATAAATAATGTAATGTATGTACACAGTGACCTCACCAGCAGAATAGTGAGTACAGCTCTGGGGTATAATACAGGATATAACTCAGGATCAGTACAGGATAAGTAATATAATGTATGTACACAGTGATCCCTATCAGCAGAATACTGAGTACAGCTCTGGAGTATAATACAGGATATAACTCAGGATCAGTACAGGATAAGTAATGTAATGTTTGTACACAGTGACCTCACCAGCAGAATAGTGAGTACAGCTCTGGAGTATAATACAGGATATAACTCAGGATCAGTATAGGATAAGTAATGTAATGTATATACACAGTGACCTCACCAGCAGAATAGTGAGTACAGCTCTGGAGTATAATACAGGATATAATTCAGGATCAGTACAGGATAAGTAATATAATGTATGTACACAGTGACCTCACCAGCAGAATAGTGAGTACAGCTCTGGGGTATAACATAGTATATAAGTAATATATGCAATTGGTAAACTTGTATCTGTATTTTAGTAGTTATACAGACATATCCATTGACCCTCTATGTTATAGGTAGAGGTCTGACCTCCTGGACTACCACTAATCAGCAGATTTTAAGACTTACACTTTGTGTCTGCTAAGAATAGTCCATTAAAGGGGTACTCCGGTGAAAAACTATTTTTATAATCAACTGTTGCCAGAAAGTTAAACAGATTTGTAAATTATTTCTATTAAAAAATCATAATACTTCCAGTACTAGAAGTTTTTTTAAATTTCTTTCCAGTCTGACCACAGTGCTCTCTGCTGACACCTCTGTCTGTCTCAGGAACTAACCAGAGCAGGATAGGTTTGCTATGGGGATTTGCTCCTGCTCTGGACAGTTCCTGACATGGACAGAGGTGTCAGCAGAGAGTACTGTAGTCAGATGGAAAAGAAATGTAAAAAGAAAAGAACTTCCTCTGTAGTATACAGCATCTGATAAGTACTGGAAGGATTAAGATTTTTTTTAATAGAAGTAATTTACAAATAAATCTGTTTAACTTTCTGACACCAGTTGATTTAAAAATAAAAAATAAATTGTTTTTCACCGGAGTACCCCTTTAATGCTTATTCCTTTAATACTATAAATAAACGTAAGGTCCAAAATAAAATGCAATATATATATATATATATATATATATATATATATATATATACGTGGAGACTAGACTCGCCCTAATAATAAAATATCAGCCCAGCTGCGAGCCCCCTGCAGACTTTGATGGGACCTCCGTGGGAGCGTTATTCAGCGCGGCGCTGTAAACAGGAAGCGAAAACACTTGCTGTTATTTGCACGTGCTACAAAATAAACTTCTATATTTTTCCTGAACGTAAGTTCCTTTGAAGTATTGTTCTGCTCCAGTGCGTACATCTGTCAGGAGGCCGCTCCACGCCGAACCCCCCCCCCCCGTACGGGACCCCAAACCTGACACAGAGGAAGCGTCCGCGCAGTCCTCGCCGCACACTTCACATGGTTTTTATTTATCTTCATAACACAGTCATATATTCTGGCATCGCGGTGTATATGGAAAGTGTCTCCGCAGAAATTTCCTGCACAAATATTTTATTTATTTAAAAAAAAAAAAAAAAAAACTATTTTTTATTTTTATTTTTTTTAAAGCGATCCCAAATAATCATGTCCAGCGCTAATGTTAAAGCAGCTCCTTCCTGTCATTGTGGACAAAGGTCAAACAATAGGCGCAAAGTATTGTGTTACAGGATGTCGTTCAACCAGGGAAATATGGGATAGAAGCCTAAAGAGCCGACACCAGGGACCGGTGTTATAAAGAGTTAAATTCTGCGAATGGTAGAAGGTTTCAGTGGAAGAAGGTCACAGTCTAATCAAGTGGTCTTAAACTGTGGCCCTCCAGATGTTGCAAAACTTCAACTCCCAGCATGCCCGGACAGCCGTTGGCTGTCCGGGCATGCTGCGAGTTAAAGTTTTGCAACATCTGGAGGGCCACAGTTTGAGACCACTGGTCTAACTAAAGCTTATCAATAAGAAATATATATGGGAATATTGTACAGAGTCTAATATCATCTCTAGTTTCTATAGAGGCAATGAAGAATGAGTTTACATCCAATAAGATATTATAGGAGTTATATTCTTATATATAGGAGGCAGCATTATAGTAGTTATATTCTTGTATATAGGAGCAGTATTATAGTAGTTATATTCTTGTATATAGGAGCAGTATTATAGTAGTTATATTCTTGTATATAGGAGCAGTATTATAGTAGTTATATTCTTGTATATAGGAGCAGTATTATAGTAGTTATATTCTTGTATATAGGAGCAGTATTATAGTAGTTATATTCTTGTATATAGGAGCAGTATTATAGTAGTTATATTCTTGTATATAGGAGCAGTATTATAGTAGTTATATTCTTGTATATAGGAGCAGTATTATAGTAGTTATATTCTTGTATATAGGAGCAGTATTATAGTAGTTATATTCTTGTATATAGGAGGCAGTATTATAGTAGTTATATTCTTGTATATAGGAGCAGTATTATAGTAGTTATATTCTTGTATATAGGAGCAGTATTATAATAGTTATATTCTTGTATATAGGGAGCAGTATTATAGTAGTTATATTCTTGTATATAGGAGGCAGTAGTATAGTAGTTATATTCTTGTACATATGAGCAGTATTATAGTAGTTATATTCTTGTATATAGAAGCAGTATTATAGTAGTTATATTCTTGTATATAGGAGGCAGTATTATAGTAGTTATATTCTTGTATATAGGAGCAGTATTATAGTAGTTATATTCTTGTATATAGGAGGCAGTAGTATAGTAGTTATATTCTTGTACATATGAGCAGTATTATAGTAGTTATATTCTTGTATATAGAAGCAGTATTATAGTAGTTATATTCTTGTATATAGGAGCAGTATTATGGTAGTTATATTCTTGTATATAGGAGGCAGTATTATAGTAGTTATATTCTTGTATATAGGAGGCAGTATTATAGTAGTTATATTCTTGTATATAGGGGGCAGTATTATAGCAGTTATATTCCTGTACATAGGGGACAGTATTATAGTAGTTATAATCTTTTACTTAGAAGGCTGTATTATAGTAGTTATTTGATTTTTATTTGTAGAGGGCAGTATTTTAGTAATTAAATTATGGTACCTTGTGACAGTATTATAGCAGTTAATGGTAGTGTAGTGAATCTATTTAGTTTAGTTGTTCAGGTCTCCAGTTGTATGGGCTATACAAATGACAATAAGATGACTTGTTTACATGTAACATACAGATTGATTCTCTTTCCCGGTTATTTGTTGGCTACATAGTAGGATCTGTCTCCACAATCACCTATTCACATAGCTGTAATTCTTGTTTATAGACATTTTTTCCTTGCTTTGTTCAGAAAATAAACAGTGAAGTGTGTATCTGATTATATATGTATATTTGCCGGATATAGTTGGAATGTGGTATTGACGAGTGGCAGGGATTGCCATTGGGTTCATCTATGGAGCATAGAGAAATGCATACTACGGCCTGATGTTCCCACCTATAGTCACTTTCTGCATCTTCTCCTCTCCAGGAAATTCCTATTATACATTCATGAATAATTCTCGACAGGAGAGCCTCACTGTGCTTCCTGAGGTTACAGTACAATTGCCGCGTTTGATAGAAAATATATATATATATATATATATATATATATATATATATATATATATATATAGTAGAGGAGTAAAAAATCAGAATGTGTGTGTTTGTTGTTTTCTTGAATCACGTTTCCCATTAAAAATACATAAAATGTGAGTCTTTGACATGTGCAAAGTCTTTCTGTACATGTTATCAGGGACTTCTGGAGTACATTCAGAGTTAAAGGGGTTAAAGTTAAGTATATGCCTCCTTCCCCCTGCACTGGCCAATCATCTAATCTATATTGTGGCTAATAAGAAAGAGAAGAGGCCAAACCCACCAATTTTGGTGACATTGGCTGACCATCATGTTTATTGTGGCCTCCTGATGAAGAGGAGAAGTGGCCGAACCCACCGAAATTGATGCCACCGGCCTTCCATCTAATGTTTATGGGGGCATCCCAATGAGGGAGAGAAGTAGCCAAGCCCACCGAATTTAGATGGTGGCCAGTGAGGGGGAGAGGTGGCCAAAGCCACCAATTTTGGCAAAACTGACCATCTAATGTTTATTGTGTCCTCCTGAAAAAGGAGAGAAGTGGCCGAACCCACCAATATTGGAGGCACCAGCCAATCATCGACTGTATTATGGGGGGCCTCTCAACAAGGGAGATAAGTGGCTAAACCTACAAATAATGATGGCACCAGCCAACCATCTGCTGTATATGGTGGCCTCCCAACGAGGGAGAGAAGTGGCCGGATCCACCGATTTTGGGAACACTGGCCAACCATCTCATGTATTTGGTGGCCTCCTGACTATGTAGAGAAGTATGGGGCATGTTGGCAGAACCCCTTTGTGCAGAACCCTATATATATATATATATATATATATATATATATTTATATATATATTTATATATAAAACATTTTTCCACCCTCATGACCCTTCAAGACCATGAAACTGACTAATAGACGTCACCAAGCAGACTTTGACTTCCTACAGTCTCTTACCTCAACTTTCACAACCCAGAAAGGGTAACCAGAAGAGCTACCTGGTGAATGTGGTGAGATGTTTATATAAATAGCAGCAATCTGGTGAATTCTATACGGCTATTATTTAGTTGGGGTTAAAATATGAAAAACCTAACACAAGCATGGAAAATATAGCAAGTGTATATGAATTAGGCTTCATGGAGAAGTACATAGTAATATTGACACACACTAACGCTTGATTAACCCGTACATGACTTAAAGGGGTACCGTATATTCCGGCGTATAAGACGACTTTTTAACCCCGACTTTTTTTCAGAAAAGTCGTGGGTCGTCTTATACGCCGGGTATTAGGGTCCGGGATAGGAAAACTTACGACTATCTGCCCGGGCCGGCTCCCGTGGGCGGGGGCTGGCCAGAGAAGATGAAAACTAATTACTGATACTAAAAACCAGGGTGTCTCCAGCTGTTGTGAAACTACAACTCCCAGCATGCCCGGACTGCCTTTGCTGGTCCGGGCATGCTGGTAGTTGTAGTTACACAACAGCTGGAGGCACCCTGGTTTTTAGTATCACGGGAGCAAATAATCATAGCTTTAACTATGCCGGACATCCCTGTGTCCCGAAAGATCTATTCGGGACATAGGGATGTCTGCCGGTCACTCACCATTCCCCGACCGGCGCATCCTCCTTCGGTCCTCCTCCGCTTCTCTGCCTCTATGGTTGTACGCACGGGACGTCAGTGACGTCCTCCTGCGACCATAGAGACGCAGGAGGACGCATGCCGTCCGGGGCCTGGTGAGTGACCGGCGGCGCGTCATCTTCTTCAGTGATCCGGTCACCGCTCCTACAGGCCCGGGACTGCTTCTATGGTCCATAGCAGTAGATGGTGACCATGGGCCGGGGGAGCGGTACTCAGAACACTGTGGGGGCAGTACAGACATACAGCCTCCAGCCATACATTGTATATGGCTGGAGGCTGTATGTCTGTGAGGGGGGGGGGGGGGGGGAGAGACTGTCTACTCATGTAGGGGAGCTGCCTACTAATGTGGGGTAACTCCCGACCTAATGTGGGGGAAGCTGCCTACTAATGTGGGGGAACTGTCGACCTAATGTGGGGGAACTGCTGACCTAATTTGGGGGAGCTGCCTACTATTGTGGGGGAACTGCTGACCTAATGTGGAGGAGCTGTCTACTAATATGGGGGAACTGCAACCTAATGTGGGGGAACATGCTGCCTACCTGATGTGGGGGGGAACTACAAGGTACTGTACATTGAGGTAGAAGGGGTAGTCTTATACGGCGAGTATATCCCAAACTCTATATTTTAACTGTAAAAGTTGGGGGTCGTCTTATACGCCGGCATATACGGTACTCTACTGGAAAACAATTTTTTTTGTTTTTTAAATCTACTGGTGCCAGAAAGTTAACCAGATTTGTAAATTACTTCTATTTAAAAAAAATGTTAATCCTTCCACTACTTATCTGCTGCTGTATACTACAGAGGAAGTTATTTTCTTTTTGAATTTCTGTCTGACCACAGTGCTCTCTGCTGACACCTCTGTCCATGTCAGGAACTGTCCAGAGCAGGAGCAAATCTCCATAGCAAACCTCTCCTACTCTGGACAGTTCCTAAAATGGACAGTGGTGTCAGCAGAGAACACTGTGGTCAGACAGAAAGGAAATTCAAAAAGAAAAGAACTTCCTCTGTAGTATACAGCAGCTGATAAGTACTGGAAAGATAAAAATGTTTCCAGTGGAGTTATGGTGTTTTTGATCCTTCCTCCTCTTGCTGTTTTTTGAACCCTCTCCTCTGATCTTCAATCAGACGCCGACATCACTTGTTTTTCTGAGATAGAACAACGTGTATCGCCAAGTAAACAACAAACTGCTAACCGTCTGCTAAACCTCAGTACAGAGAAATAGGGAAGTGTGTCACTTCTGTGACGTAGGTAGGAAAAAAAAGTGAAACAGAGTAGAAGGCAAAGGTTTTGTGACAACCCGGCAGCGAGCTTTGTAAAACGTTATCTCTGATCGTGTGGTCGGTTTATCTGCCCCCAGCATCAGTGACAGTCATCCCACTATGGGGGTTTGTCTTGTATGCAATGTAGTAAGGTTACCAAAGACTAGTAAACAAAGCACAATACTTATGTTGTATCACCCTAGGAACTGAATGTTGTGCTAAGTATTATTATACCTTTGTATATATAAGAAAGGAAAAGAGTTAAATAATAAAAAAAATTTACCTTCAGTCACCACTAGGGGGAGCTCACTGCATATGGATCTCTACAGCTTCCACTGAACTCCATAAGAGCATCCAACTATACTAAGCTTCTTCTAGTGCAATGAGGCCATCTATTGACAACTTTACACTGTATACAGAATATGTAAGGTCCGTGTTAGCACAGTATTTTACTACCAGGGCGCCTCCAGCTGTTGCAAAACTACAACTCCCAGCATGCCCGGACAGCCTTCAGCTGGAGGCGCCGTGGTTGGAAAACACTGACATGACATGATCAAACCTGTCAGAATCCAACATCTTTAACCTTTCTTTCCCCGGATGTCATCAGGTCTAGAGGCCCCATACACATTAGACCAGTGTGTCTCCAGCTGTTGCAAAAAACTACAACCCCCAGTAAGCCTGGACAGCCAAAGGCTTCTAGGAGACGTGTATTAAAAATTGATTTATTATGGAGTTCTATGCTAGCTGTAGAAATCCATATACAGAGAGCTCCCTCTAGTGGTGACTGAAGGTTGAGATTTTTTATATCATTTGCCTTTGTTGATTTTAATACAGTACTCAGGGGTACTCCGGTGGAAAAAACATTTTTTAAATCAGCTGGTGCCAGAAAGTTAAACAGATTTGTAAATTACTTACACTACATTACATTACGTAATCCTTGCAGTACTTATCAACAGCTGTATGCTCCAGAGGAAACTTGTGTAGTTCTTTCCAGTCTGACCACAGTGCTCTCTGCTGACACATCTGTCCATGTCAGGAACTGTCCAGAGTAGGAGTAAATCCCCATAGCAAACCTCTCCTGCTCTGGACAGTTCCTGACATGGACAGAGGTGTCAGCAAAAAGCACTGTGGTCAGACTGGAAAGAACTACACAACTTCCTCTGTAGTATACAGCAGCTGATATGTACTGGAAAGATTAAGATTTTTAAATAGAAGTGATTTACAAATCTGTTTAACTTTCTGGCACCAGTTGATTTAAAAAAAGAATTGTTTACCCCTTTTCTGTGATCATGGTCTTCTCAGGTGGGTCTTACACCCTTGTGTATTATCTTGCAGACGTCCACGAGTCAGGCAGTCTTCACCCTCCAGTCCGGTGTTTGTCAGCTCTTCCGGGAGACCCTGAGCAACAAAGGATTTGTCGAGATTCAGACTCCCAAAATTATCTCAGGTTTGCCATACTGATGCCTTCTATGTGATAGTATTAGTCAAACAGCTGATCTTATGTACAGACAGCAAAGTATTTACAGAAGTTTTATGACTAATGATTATTTATGTTCTTCTACCAGCGGCCAGTGAAGGAGGAGCCAACGTGTTCACCGTGTCCTACTTTAAAACTAGTGCCTACCTAGCCCAGTCTCCACAGCTCTACAAGCAAATGTGCATCTGTGCTGATTTTGAGAAGGTGTTTTGCATCGGGCCAGGTATGAAATGAGTCAACAAGTGTGCATAATTAAATACATAATACTGCCCCTAGATACAAGAATATAACTACTATAACACTGCCTCCTATATACAAGAATATAACTACTATAATACTGCTCCTATATACAAGAATATAACTACTATAACACTGCCTCCTATATACAAGAATATAACTACTATAATACTGCCTCCTATATACAAGAATATAACTACTATAATACTGCTCATATATACAAGAATATAACTACTATAATACTGCTCCTATATACAAGAATATAACTACTATAATACTGCTCCTATATACAAAAATATAACTACTATAATACTGCTCCTATATACAAGAATATAACTACTATAATACTGTTCCTATATACAAGAATATAACTACTATAATACTGTTCCTATATACAAGAATATAACTACTATAATACTGTCTCCTATGTACAAGAATATAACTACTATAATACTGCCTCCTATATACAAGAATATAACTACCATAATACTGCTCCTATGTACAATAATATATCTACTATAATACTGCCCCTATATACAAGAATATAACTACTATAATACTGCCTCCTATATACAAGAATATAACTACTATAATACTGCCTCCTATATACAAGAATATAACTACTATAATACTGCCTCCTATATACAAGAATATAACTACTATAAAATTGCTCCTATATACAAGAATATAACTACTATAATACTGCTCCTATATACAAGAATATAATTACTATAATACTGCTCCTATATACAAGAATATAACTACTCTAATATTGCTCCTATATACAAGAATATAACTACTATAATACTGCCTCCTATATACAAGAATATATCTACTATAATACTGCTCCTATATACAAGAATATAACTACTATAATACTGCCTCCTATATACAAGAATATAACTACTATCATACTGCTCCTATATACAAGAATATAACTACTATAA
The DNA here is from genome assembly GCF_029499605.1 of Hyla sarda. NCBI lineage: Eukaryota > Metazoa > Chordata > Amphibia > Anura > Hylidae > Hyla > Hyla sarda. Next base: position 22,552,689 of record NC_079196.1, on the reverse strand, counting down.
TTCTGCTCCCATATACAAGAATATAACTACTATAATACTGCTCCTATATACAAGAATATAACTACTATAATACTGCTCCTATATACAAGAATATAACTACTATAATACTGCTCCTATATACAAGAATATAACTACTATAATACTGCTCCTATATACAAGAATATAACTATTATAATACTGCCTCCTATATACAAGAATATAACTACTATAATACTGCTCCTATATACAAGAATATAACTACTATAATACTGTTCCTATATACAAGAATATAACTACTATAATACTGTTCCTATATACAAGAATATAACTACTATAATACTGTCTCCTATGTACAAGAATATAACTACTATAATACTGCCTCCTATATACAAGAATATAACTACCATAATACTGCTCCTATGTACAATAATATATCTACTATAATACTGCCCCTATATACAAGAATATAACTACTATAATACTGCCTCCTATATACAAGAATATAACTACTATAATACTGCCTCCTATATACAAGAATATAACTACTATAATACTGCCTCCTATATACAAGAATATAACTACTATAAAATTGCTCCTATATACAAGAATATAACTACTATAATACTGCTCCTATATACAAGAATATAATTACTATAATACTGCTCCTATATACAAAAATATAACTACTCTAATATTGCTCCTATATACAAGAATATAACTACTATAATACTGCCTCCTATATACAAGAATATATCTACTATAATACTGCTCCTATATACAAGAATATAACTACTATAATACTGCCTCCTATATACAAGAATATAACTACTATCATACTGCTCCTATATACAAGAATATAACTACTATAATTCTGCTCCCATATACAAGAATATAACTACTATAATACTGCTCCTATATACAAGAATATAACTACTATAATACTGCTCCTATATACAAGAATATAACTACTATAATACTGCTCCTATATACAAGAATATAACTACTATAATACTGCTCCTATATACAAGAATATAACTATTATAATACTGCCTCCTATATACAAGAATATAACTACTATAATACTGCTCCTATATACAAGAATATAACTACTATAATACTGCCTCCTATATACAAGAATATAAATACTATAATACTGCTCCTATATACAAGAATATAACTACTATAATACTGCTCCTATATACAAGAATATAACTACTATAATACTGCTCCTATATACAAGAATATAACTACTATAATACTGCTCCTATATACAAGAATATAACTACTATAATACTGCTCCTATATACAAGAATATAACTACTAGAATACTGCTCCTATATACAAGAATATAACTACTATAATACTGCCTCCTATATACAAGAATATAAATACTATAATACTGCTCCTATATACAAGAATATAACTACCAGAATACTGCTCCTATATACAAGAATATAACTACTATAATACTGCTCCTATATACAAGAATATAACTACTATAATACTGCTCCTATATACAAGAATATAACTACTAGAATACTGCCTCCTATATACAAGAATATAAATACTATAATACTGCTCCTATATACAAGAATATAACTACTATAATACTGCCCCTATATACAAGAATATAACTACTATAATACTGCTCCTATATACAAGAATATAACTACTAGAATACTGCTCCTATATACAAGAATATAACTACTATAATACTGCTCCTATATACAAGAATATAACTACCGTACTACACTGCTCAAAAAAATAAAGGGAACACTTAAACAACACAATGTAACTCCAAGTCAATGACACTTCTGTGAAATCCCACTGTCTACTCAGGAAGAACACTGATTGACAATCAATTTCACATGCTGTTGTGCAAATGGAACAGACAACAGGTGGAAAATATAGGCAATTAGGAAGACACCCCCAATAAAGTAGTGGTTCTGCTGGTGGTGACCACAGACCACTTCTCAGTTCCTATGCTTCCTGGCTGATGTTTCAGTCAGTTTTTAATGCTGGCGGTGCTTTCACTCTAGTGGTAGCATGAGACGGAGTCTACAACCCACACAAGTGGTTCAGGTAGTGCAGCTCATCCAGGATGGCACATCAATGCGAGCTGTGGCAAGAAGGTTTGCTGTGTCTGTCAGCATAGTGTCCAAAGCATGGAGGCGCTACCAGGAGACAGGCCAGTACATCAGGAGACGTGGAGGAGGCCGTAGGAGGGCAACAACCCAGCAGCAGGACCGCTACCACCGCCTTTGTGCACTGAGGAGCAGGAGGAGCACTGCCAGAGCCCTGCAAAATGACCTCCAGCAGACCACAAATGTGTATGTGTCCACTCAAACGGTCAGAAACAGACTCCATGAGGGTGGTATGAGGGCCCGACATCCACAGGTGGGGGTTGTGCTTACAGCCCAACACCGTGCAGGACGTTTGGCATTTGCCAGAGAACACAAAGATTGGCAAATTCACCACTGGCGCCCTGTGCTCTTCACAGATGAAAGCAGGTTCACACTGAGCACGTGTGACAGACGTGATAGAGTCTGAAGACGCCGTGGAGAACGTTCTGCTGCCTGCAACATCCTTCAGCATGATCGGTTTTGTGGTGGGTCAGTAATGGTGTGGGGTGGCATTTCTTTGGGAGGCCACACAGCCCTCCATTTGCTTGCCAGAGGTATCCTGACTGCCATTAGGTACCGAAATGAGATCCTCAGACCCCTTGTGAGACCATATGCTTGTGCGGTGTGACCTGGGTTCCTCCTAATGCAAGACAATGCTAGACCTCATGTGGCTGGAGTGTGTCAGCAGTTCCTGCAAGAGGAAGGCATTGATGCTATGGACTGGCCGACCGTTCCCCAGACCTGAATCCGATTGAGCACATCTGGACATCATGTCTCGCTCCATCCACCAACGCCATGTTGCACCAAAGACTGTCCAGGAGTTGACGGATGCTTTAGTCCAGGTCTGGGAGGACATCCCTCAGGAGACCATCCTCCACCTCATCAGGAGCATGCCCAGGCATATAGGGAGGTCATACGGGCACGTGGAGGACACACACACTACTGAGCATCATTGTGACTTGTATTAAGGACATTACATAAAGTGGGATCAGCCTGTTGTGTGGTTTTCTACTGTGATTTTGAGTGTGACTCCATATCCAGACCTCCATGGGTTGATACATTTGATTTCCATTGATAATTTTTGTGGGATTTTGTTGTCAGCGCATTCAACTGTGTAAAGACGAAAGTATTTCATACGATTAGTTCATTCATTCAGATCTAGGATGTGTTATCTTAGTGTTCCCTTTTTTTGAGCAGTGTATATTACTTTTCCTATATACAAGAATTTAACTACTATATTATAGAAAGTTGCAGATCTTTTTATTATACGATGCTATCACTCATGCAGCTACTGGTCATATAGTCTGCAGTACCCACCAGAGAGGTATTGTGGTCCCTCGCAGAACCATTGTATTACTGATTGCATGTTGTGTGCACTGAATGGCCCGTAGTGGAGTTTGGTGCCATCTAATGGATGTCTATTGTTACTGCAGTGCCTTTTTTTTCTATAATGTTATTTAAGCACCATTATAAATAAAAATAATACATTTTTGTTTTAAGAATAAATTCTTCTTTTCAAATTTCCTTGACTTGAGCAACAACCACTGGAAAAGCATTGATTTATACTATTTTTACCAAAATGTGCTTGTTTCCTACATACATGGTCCTGTATTCCTTGTCAATCGATGGTGATTAATTCCCGCCGATGTATCTGCTCTCCTTACAGTTTTCCGCGCAGAGGATTCCAACACTCACCGGCACTTGACGGAGTTCGTCGGCCTGGATATTGAGATGGCATTCAGCTACCATTACCATGAAGTCGTGGATGAGATTGCGGACACCCTGGTTCAGATATTTAAGGGATTGCAAGGAAGGTAATGGGATTTCTCATTACTTAGTTTGTTCGACATCCAGCAGTTTATCATGGCATAGATTCTGATAGGTCAGTGTTTCCCAACCAGGGCGCCTCCAGCTGTTACAGAACTACAACTCCCAGCATGCCCGGACAGCCTTCGGCTGTCTGGGCATGCTGGGAGTTGTAGTTCTGCAACAGCTGGAGGCACCCTGGTTGGGAAACAATATTCTATATTTATGCCGCCACCTTACCTAGCAAATATAGCTGTCTAAAGGAGACAATTGACAACATCCAATGATATTGAAATTAACAAAAATCCCCATATTGTAGAGAAACCTCAATGTGTATGATACAAAAGAAAGAGTAAAATAATAATTAGGACCTAACATGTTATGTACACATAGTAAAGTTGGCTATAGATGGCCTCATTGCACCACTAGGAGAAGCTTTGTATAGATGGATTTATTATAGAATTCAATGGAAGCTGTAGAAATCCATATACAGTGAGCTCCCCCTAGTGGTGACTGAAGGTTGCATTTTTATTTATTTATTTATTTATTTTTTGTTCTTATATATATATATACAAAGATATAACATTACTTAGCACAAAATTTCAGCTGTGGTACTTTTGCAACAGCTGAAGGCACACATTACCCCCCCCCGCCCCCGGCAGATGATGTCCTGGAAAGGAAGGGTCAGGCATGTTGGAGTTCGACAGGTTTGGTAAATAGCTGTCATGTATTTCAGTGGCTCCAGCTGTTGCAAAGCTACAACTGTTACAGATAATAGATACAAAATGAAGATCATTCTTCTGAGATAGCGGTTGTATCCTGTACTATGCCCTGTGTGACCATATGCTTTTGGAACAGAGAAAATGTGATGCAATGCTTACGTAAAGTAGTCTGCTAACCAGTTAGAATGCTAAGACAATGTGCTACGCCCTACTGAAGGATATATCTTGTGTGTACGCTGTACAATAAATCAGAGAACCATTTTGACCCAGTGTGTGTCAGTGTGAGTTTTTTTCTCCGTGCACGTATAATCTAATTTGGCTCAGGACATCAACCTAGAGCGGTCATTTGAAACACATCCAAAACACAAGTCCCAGCATGACTGAACAGCCAAAGGGCTGACTGACCGGCAGAGCTCCCTTTAGCGGTGTGTATGCCGGCAGTGTGAACAAGCCCTAAGCTGCTATTGTCTCCTCACCATATAGCAGGTTGGAAACTGCGTTGTCATGGGGGCCCCGGTGATATTTCTAGTCACATATCTTAGGGTGCATTCACACCACGTTTTTGCAATACAGTTCCCATATACGTTTTCAAAGTGAAAACCGTACAGAACCGTATTGAAAACCGTACGCATTGACTCTCCATTGAAAACCGTATTCCAAAAGATGCATCCGGTTGCATTCTTTTTGCGTCTTGTACGGTTTTGTCAGGTTTTTTTTCCGTACCCAAAACCGTAGTCTACCACTGTTTTTGGTCCGAGTGAAAAACCGTATTAAACTGTATATGTTTTCTTTTTTTACATGGGAGTCGATGGGAACTGTACAGAACCTTATGTGCGTACGGTTCCATACGGTTTGCACCATACGGTTTTTGACTCTGCACAGTTTTTTTTTTTCTTGGAATTTCAATCAAACAAGTGAAACTTTATTCATTAAGTGAAAAAATTAAAAACTTATACGTTTTTTTCTTTAAAAAACTGATGCAACCGGACATAATTTTTCATCAACCGTATACAGGTTAAAATTTGTGCACACGTTTTGATACAGTTTAGTCCGGTTTTGAGGAATACATTTTTTTTAAATCAAAAACCTGATAGGGGAACTGTATGGTTCACACCATGTGTTTGCAATACAGTTTTTTATCAGGTTTTTGATAGAAAAACGGATTCCTCAAAACCTGACTAAACTGTATCAAAATGTGTGTACAAAGTGTTTATCTGTATGTGGTTGAAAAATGATGTCCGGTTGCATCCATTTTTTTAAGAAAAAAAAGTATATGTTTTTAACTTATCACTCCATTATAAAGTTTTACTTGTTTGATTGAAATTCCAAGAAAAAAAACTATGCAAAGTCAAAAACTGTATGGTGAAAACTGGATGGAACCGTACACACATACAGGTCTGTACGGTTCCCATTGACTCCCATGTTAAAAAAAACGTATACGATTTAATACGGTTTTTCACCCGGACCAAAAACCGTGTGGTTTGAAAAACTGAGACAACCGTATACGTTATGGTGTATACGGTTTTGAATGGAAAGTCTATGGCCACGGTTTGCTATACAGATATTTAAAAAAATAAAATAAAAAGTATCCAAAAACTGTATAGAAAAATCATGGTGTGAACCCACCCTTAGAATCGCTGCCGCTGTTACTCCATGTGCATAAGCGTTTAGCGACCTTGGATAGCTTCGCTAAATTGCTCCAAAAGCTCCAGCTCCCAGACTTTCCCAACAGGGGAGCGACTATTACCAGGCCACAGTTTTTATGGGTCGGCATTATCCTGACACTTCACAGGCTTATCACACTTTTAGAGAGAGGGGTAATTACTCCAGGAATCTTACCGCCATTGAGGGAGCTGTACTTTTCTGCCAATTTAAATACATTTACTGTGCTATTTCTTCACAAGAGCCGCGGCAATGGTGATGATAAATAAGGCGACGTCCGTGATATTCATTCTGCAGAACAACAGCTCCCTCTAGTGCTGGAACTGGTTATTTGCAGGTGGCTCTGTAGTGCTTTACACTTGGCCGACTTGCAGCTTTCTTTCTATTCATTTTCTATTTTGTTTGACAGGTTTCAGACCGAAATCCAGACTGTTAGCAAACAGTTTCCTTCCGAGCCGTTCAAGTTCCTGGAGCCCACACTACACCTGGAGTACAGGGAGGGTGTCGCCATGTTACGTGAGGCTGGAGTGGAGATGGGAGATGAAGAAGATCTCAGGTCTATATTATTTCTTGGTATTTGCATTGGTGTGTGAACATTTTAGGTGGGGATGTTATGCAGCAGCTGCCACACAAGGACACAGCCATGCCGACCTGGCGATAATTTAACAGCCATGCAGCCGCCACCGCCGCACGTGGGTGTAGTCTGGTGTCTGCATGTGGCATTGGCTGAACGGGCTGGAGGTGGAGGCCTGAGTGCTCTCCGTGATCAGACATCTATCCTCTATCCCAGTGGTCTCCAACCTGCGGACCTCCAGATGTTGCAAAACTGCAACTCCCAGCATGCCCGGACAGCCGTTGGCTGTCCGGGCATGCTGGGAGTTGTAGTTTTGCAACATCTGGAGGTCCGCAGGTTGGAGACCACTGCTCTATCCTGTGGGATGGGGATATGTTTAGTTTTTTTTTTTTTTTTTTATAGCTGGATGTGCATTACGGGGTAGGTTCTGCTCAATTGGAATTTCTAGCATGCAAATAAAAGGGCTAATCCAAAGGGAAAAAACATTTTCAGATCAACTGGTGCCAGAAATTTAGACAGATTTGTGATTTATATATGTTTAAAAAAATCTTAATCCTTCCAGTACTTATCAGCTGCTGTATGCTCTACAGGAAGTTTTTTTCTTTTTTAATTTCTGTCTGACCACAGTGCTCTCTGCTGACACCTCTGTCCATGTCAGGAACTGTCCAGAGCAGGAACAAATCTCCGTAGCAAACCTTTTTCCTGCTCTGGACAGTTTTAAATAGAAGTAATTTCCAAATCTGTATAACGTTCTGGCTCCAGTTGATTTGAAAACCTTTTTATTTCCTCTGGAGTGCCCCTTTAATGTTAATTAGCTCTCCACTAGAAGGAAGAAAACTGATATCTGAAGGAGAGCTAATTTGCATGTTTCTTTTCCCATGAAGCATTGCTCCTAACTCTCCATATACCAGCTAGACCTCCTAAATAAGAATATGTACCTCTGAAGCTGCATACTATTTAAAATGCCACGAGTTGCTCCTTAAGGCTGCATTTATTCGGGGCGTTTATTTGTTGGTACCACAGCTGTTTTCCAAAATTGCTGTAAAAATGTAGCAAATTTTTTACTGCAAATAGTGATTACCGTATATACTCGAGTATAAGCCGACCCGAATATAAGCCGAGGCCCCTAATTTTACCCCAGAAACCCAGAAAAAAAAAAAAAAAAAAGTTATTGACTCGACTATAAGCCTAGGGTGGGAAATACATCATCCCCCCATGTAATCATCCAGACCCCCGTCATCATCCAGACCCCTGTCATCATCACCACCTGTCAATCCCTTCATCAGTGGTCTTCAACCTGCGGACCTCCAGATGTTTCAAAACTACAACTCCCAGCATGCCCGGACAGGCATCCTGGGAGTTGTAGTTTTGAAACCTCTGGAGGTCCGCAGGTTGAAGACCACTGCGGCCTTCGTCATCACCCCCCCCCCCCCCCTTCATCATCACCGACTGTCAATACCTTCATCAGTGGTCTTCAACCTGCGGACCTCCAGATGTTGCAAAACTACAACTCCCAGCATGCCCGGACAGCCATTGGGCATGCTGGGTATTGTAGTTTTGAAACCTCTGGAGGTCCACAGGTTTGAGACCACTGCAGCCTTCGTCATCATCCAGTCCCCCCCCCCCCTTTGTTTTGTACTCACCTCCCCTCGGCGGGACGTTAGGGTGAGCTGGTCCGGGCCATCTATGCTGCAGGGACCGTCCGGTGGGGATGGTTAGTCGTTCCGGGATGTCCATTTTCACCTCTTCTCCGGGCCCGGCCCCGGACTAGTGATGTTGCTTTAACGACGACGCACAGGGACGTTGCGCATGAACGGGCATGCTGGGAGTTGTAGTTTTGCAACATCTGAAGGTCCGCAGGTTGAAGACCACTGAGAAGGGGATCGAGAGGCGGAGAGTTCACGTGAGTATAAGCCGAGGGGGGCGTTTTCAGCACGAAAAATTGTGCTGAAAAACTCAGCTTATACTCCAGTATATACGGTAAATTGTGGCAGTGATCAGTGGTGATACCGCTAAATAAACGTCATGTGTGATCAGGTCTTAAGCAGGCGGCAAACCAGTGCTTTGTGATCATTCATTATAGGGTGCCCCAATCAATATTAGGTATAGGTCCGACTCTCCAAATGCCTGCCGATCTGATATTGATGGTCTATCCAGTGGTATCCAAACTGCAGACCTCCAGATGTTGCAAAACTACAATTCCGAGCATGCCCAGACAGCTGTTGGCTTTCCTGGCATGCTGGGAGTTGTAGTTTTGTAACAGCTGGAGGTCTGCAGTATGGAGACCACTTATATAGGTGTGTCCATACTGCAACCTTGAACAATCAGCACAATCTAAAAAATGTTTGCTAGTAAATGTCTAATTTTTTTATTCTGTTTACCCCCCCCCCCCCCCAGCACCCCCAATGAGAAACTTCTGGGACGGTTAGTCAAAGAAAAGGTAGGTGTGAACAATAACATATCTGTGTATTTTATATTTGTATCTTTTTATTGCTTTATGCTTTTATGTGAATTTGTGACGTGATCCTGACACCCCTAGGCTCACAACCTAATGTAAGGTGAACAGTGCGTCGTAGTGTCAGTGATTACATAAGTTGTGTTCTGTTTATCTCTCAGTACGACACCGATTTCTATATCCTTGATAAATACCCATTGGCTGTGAGACCCTTCTACACAATGCCGGACCCTCAGGACCCTGTGAGTATTACAGAGCTGGTAACAGGGCTGAGCTATAAATCAGTGTGGCCAGTCCTAGGACCCCCATTGTCATCATCCTCAGTCCTAGGACCCCCAGAGTTGTCATTCCTCAGTCCTAGGACCCCCAGTGTCAGTGTGCCTCAGACCTAGGACCCCCAGTGTCAGTGTGCCTCAGACCTAGGACCCCCAGTGTCAGTGTGCCTCAGACCTAGGACCCCCAGTGTCAGTGTGCCTCAGACCTAGGACCCCCAGTGTCAGTGTGCCTCAGACCTAGGACCCCCAGTGTCAGTGTGCCTCAGACCTAGGACCCCCAGTGTCAGTGTGCCTCAGACCTAGGACCCCCAGTGTCAGTGTGCCTCAGACCTAGGACCCCCAGTGTCAGTGTGCCTCAGACCTAGGACCCCCAGTGTCAGTGTGCCTCAGACCTAGGACCCCCAATGTCAGTGTGCCTCAGTCCCAGGACCCTCAGTGTCAGTGTGCCTCAGTCCCAGGACCCTCAGTGTCAGTGTGCCTCAGTCCCAGGACCCTCAGTGTCAGTGTGCCTCAGTCCCAGGACCCCCAGTGTCAGTGTGCCTCAGTCCCAGGACCCCCAGTGTCAGTGTGCCTCAGTCCCAGGACCCCCAGTGTCAGTGTGCCTCAGTCCCAGGACCCCCAGTGTCAGTGTGCCTCAGTCCCAGGACCCCCAGTGTCAGTGTGCCTCAGTCCCAGGACCCCCAGTGTCAGTGTGCCTCAGTCCCAGGACCCCCAGTGTCAGTGTGCCTCAGTCCCAGGACCCCCAGTGTCAGTGTGCCTCAGTCCCAGGACCCCCAGTGTCAGTGTGCCTCAGTCCCAGGACCCCCCAGTGTCAGTGTGCCTCAGTCCCAGGACCCCCAGTGTCAGTGTGCCTCAGTCCCAGGACCCCCAGTGTCAGTGTGCCTCAGTCCCAGGACCCCCAGTGTCAGTGTGCCTCAGTCCCAGGACCCCCAGTGTCAGTGTGCCTCAGTCCCAGGACCCCCAGTGTCAGTGTGCCTCAGTCCCAGGACCCCCCAGTGTCAGTGTGCCTCAGTCCCAGGACCCCCAGTGTCAGTGTGCCTCAGTCCCAGGACCCCCAGTGTCAGTGTGCCTCAGTCCCAGGACCCTCAGTGTCAGTGTGCCTCAGTCCCAGGACCCTCAGTGTCAGTGTGCCTCAGTCCCAGGACCCTCAGTGTCAGTGTGCCTCAGTCCCAGGACCCCCAGTGTCAGTGTGCCTCAGTCCCAGGACCCCCAGTGTCAGTGTGCCTCAGTCCCAGGACCCTCAGTGTCAGTGTGCCTCAGTCCCAGGACCCCCCAGTGTCAGTGTGCCTCAGTCCCAGGACCCCCAGTGTCAGTGTGCCTCAGTCCCAGGACCCCCAGTGTCAGTGTGCCTCAGTCCCAGGACCCTCAGTGTCAGTGTGCCTCAGTCCCAGGACCCTCAGTGTCAGTGTGCCTCAGTCCCAGGACCCCCCAGTGTCAGTGTGCCTCAGTCCCAGGACCCCCAGTGTCAGTGTGCCTCAGTCCCAGGACCCCCAGTGTCAGTGTGCCTCAGTCCCAGGACCCCCAGTGTCAGTGTGCCTCAGTCCCAGGACCCCCAGTGTCAGTGTGCCTCAGTCCCAGGACCCTCAGTGTCAGTGTGCCTCAGTCCCAGGACCCTCAGTGTCAGTGTGCCTCAGTCCCAGGACCCCCCAGTGTCAGTGTGCCTCAGTCCCAGGACCCCCAGTGTCAGTGTGCCTCAGTCCCAGGACCCTCAGTGTCAGTGTGCCTCAGTCCCAGGACCCCCAGTGTCAGTGTGCCTCAGTCTTAGGCTTCATTGTGTCTGATGCTGCCGGATAGATTTGCTTTTCCATTTGTGTTTTATTTAAATTGTATTACCCAGAAATATTCCAACTCCTACGACATGTTTATGAGGGGTGAGGAGATCCTGTCCGGTGCTCAGAGAGTGCACGATGCTGATCTGCTGACAGAGAGAGCAAAGCATCATGGGATAGGTAAGAAATACTGCATTATACATATACACAGTATATACAGTGATAATATGGGGAGGAACTAGAAATATTAGATGTGCAATACGTACATGATCCTCCAGTCAGCAGGAGAGGAGGCAGAAGGGAACACGACTCAGGACCCGTCTGTAACCGTGTGGGAGCTGTATACACTAAATGGGGGGAGCTTGTTCATCAAAACTACTTTCTAAATTGTTTCAATTCTTTTTTTCTATTTCTCGTACATTGGAGCAATATACAATAGTTTCAAAGGTATATACACTGCTTAAAATAGAGACACTATGAAGGCTTATATGTTTATTTTTCTTTTCTTTTGCATAAGACTTGGAGAAAATCAAGGCGTACATCGACTCCTTCCGCTACGGAGCGCCTCCTCACGCTGGCGGTGGCATTGGTATGAAAAGTCATTTTATCTATAGGCCTTACACTCACTGGCCACATTATTAGGTACACTGCTAGTCCCGGGTCGGACCCCTTTATACTTTCTACAAGATGCTGTGGAAACATTCCAGATGGAAGATTTTGCTCCATATGGACATGATGACTCCATACAGACATGATGACATCACACAGTTCCTCCATATGGACATGATGACATCACACAGTTCCTCCATATGGACATGATGACATCACACAGTTCCTCCATATGGACATGATGACATCACACAGTTCTTCCATATGAACATGATGACATCACACAGTTCTTCCATATAGACATGATGACATCACACAGTTCTTCCATATGGACATGATGACATCACACAGTTCCTCCATATGGACATGATGACATCACACAGTTCCTCCATATGGACATGATGACATGACACAGTTCCTCCATATAGACATGATGACATCACACAGTTCTTCCATATGGACATGATGACATCACACAGTTCCTCCATATAGACATGATGACATCACACAGTTCCTCCATATAGACATGATGACATCACACAGTTCTTCCATATGGACATGATGACATGACACAGTTCCTCCATATAGACATGATGACATCACACAGTTCCTCCATACGGACATGATGACATCACACAGCTCCTCCATATGGACATGATGACATCACACAGTTCCTCCATACGGACATGATGACATCACACAGCTCCTCCATATGGACATGATGACATCACACAGTTCCTCCATATGGACATGATGACATCACACAGTTGCTGTAGATTTGTCGGATCCATGATGAGAATCTCCGGTTTCACCACATCCCAGCGGTGATCTATTGGATGAGATCTGGTGACTGTGGAGGCCATTAGAGTCATGTGACCTCATTGACCTGTATGAGATGATGTCATGTGACCTCATTGTCCTGTATGAGGTGATGTCATGTGACCTCATTGTCCTGTATGAGATGGTCATGTGACATGGGGCATTATCCTACTGGAAGTATCATCAGATGATGGGTCCACTCTGGTCATAAAGGGATGGACATGGTCAGTAACAATACTCAGGTAGGCTGTGGTGTTTATACCAGGATCAATTTGTACTAAGGGGCCCAAAGTTCCTAGAAAATCTGAATCTGATACAAGGCAGGAGCGATCAATGCTTTCATGCTGTTTACACCAAATTCTGACCCTATCATCTGAATGTCGCAGCGGGAATGGAGACTTATCAGACCAGACAACGTTCTTCCATCTTCCATTGTCCAGTTTTGGTGACCTGTGTTAATAGTAGCCTCAGTTTCCTGGTCTTAGCAGACAGGAGTGGCCCCCGGTGTGGTCTTCTGCTGCTGTAGCCCATCTGCTCTTCAAGGTTGGACGTGTTGTGCGCTCAAAGATTCTATTCTGCAGACTTTAGTTGTAACCAGTGGTTATTTAAGTTTCTGTTGCCTCTGTCATCTCGAACCAGTCTGCCCATCCTCCCCTGACACAAATAATGCATTTTCCTCCACACAACCGCCGCTTACTGAATATTTTCTCTTTTTCGGACCGTTCTCTGTAAATCCCAGAGATGGTTGGGTGTGTGAAAATCCCAGTAGATCAACAGTTTCTGATATATTTAGACCGACTGTCTGGCCCCAACAACCATGTCACATTCAAAGTCGCCCAAATCCCCTTTATTCTCCATTTTTTTTCTTCAGCATGTTGTCTTGACCACGTCTACTTGCCTAAATACATTGAGTTGCTGTCACGTGATTGGCTGATTAGCCATTTGTGTTATCCAGCGATGTACCTAATAAAGTGACCAGTGAGTGTATATGACACATTATATCCATCTTTTGCTCTTCTCGCCCCTGACTCCATGTTTTTTGTCTATTTTAGGTCTGGAGCGTGTCACCATGCTGTTCCTAGGACTGCACAATGTACGTCAGACCTCCATGTTCCCCCGTGACCCCAAGAGGCTGACCCCATAATGTGCTCCCACCCCCTCCAGACCTGGAATCACCTGCTAGCCACCACCTTATTCTGCACTTTGGAAGTCGTACGTAAACCGGGCTGACACCAGTCCTGATAGATCTCCTCCTCCTCTTGGTCCGTTTAGGACTAGGTTTTCTATAGATCAGTGTTTCCCAACCAGTGTGCCTCCAGCTGTTGCAAAACTACAACTCCCAGCATGCCCGGACAGCCAACGGCTGTCCGGGCATGCTGGGAGTTGTAGTTTTGCAACAGCTGGAGGCACACTGGTTGGGAAACACTGTTGTAGATACTGAGCCACCTAATCCTGGGCCAGTAACCTGTAAGCTCCGAACAGACAATAGCGGAAACGAGCGCAACGTTTTGTACCTTTTAACGTTTTCGATTTACACAATCGCCTAATGGAGTTTTGTAGCAATTAACCGCACAGTGCCGTAAAGTGCAAATCGCTGTGATGGCAAGTGAATTCTAACAAAGATTAAAGTTATTGGATACTTTCTGAGGTCACATGACTCTTTGTGGAATGATAATACATAAGTTGCCCATAGCAACCAATCAGATCGCTTCTTTCATTTCTGATAAGGCCTCTGAAAAATGAAAGACGCGATCTGATTGGTTGCTATGGGCAACTCAGCAATTTTTCCTCTCAACAGGTTTTGATAAATCTCCCCCAATATCCATGTTTTCCCACAACCCGCGGGCACGGCTTGGTCCTCACTGAAGGGTCCTATCTCAGCCCATGATTGGCTAAGAGGGCAGTCACCGAGGGTGGGGGCTGCTTCGCTCTGAGGAGGGGTCGGACCCCCTGTGATCAGACACTTATCTCCTATCCTCTGGATAGGATCACTAGCCCTACAGCGCCATTCGTTTTATTCCAGCGCAGCTGCCTCTATGCGTTTCAGTACTCTAATGTGGTCATGTGATCACCAGTCTGACTCCAAATTTTTCACTACCTAGTGGTTACAACATCCGGAGGCCTACAGGATGACATCATCACTAACTAGATTTCCCCTCCTAGCTCCATCTGCTATCTCTATGGGATCAGGATACATATACATATATATATATATATTAGGGATCGACCGATTATCGGCACGGCCGATATTATCGGCCGATATTCACGTTTTTTCCCGTTATCGGTATCGGCTTCTAACCTGCCGATAATGCGCAAAACAAGGCGTGAACTTCAGACCGGGACCGAAGTCCCGCGATTCGTGCGCACGCCTTGTTTTGCCGTGCGGAGCAATTGCCTGACAGCTGACAGCATGGTGGAGAGGGAGCTGTCAGCTGTCCCGCTCCTCCACTCCCTCACCTTTCTCACGCTGCTTCATTCTTGCAGTGGGAGTGGGAGCCGCGGGGACGCCATCCACGGCAGGCCGGCGTGATGACATCACATCATCGCGCCGGCGCCCGGAGATCACGTCCCTGCAGCTCTCACTCACAGTACAAGAACGTAGCAGCGTGTGAGGTGAGCACTGCTCGGGCGCTGTATGGATGGATGGGCAAATTATAAGTGAGGGGGCAAATATAAGGGAGGGGCCCATATCAGGGGGTATTATATGTGAGGAAAACAGGACAGGGGGGGATTATATGTGGGGGCACATGACAGCCCCCCTGTCATGTGCCCATATAATGCCCCCCTGACTTATAATACCCTCTGTCCTGTGGCCCTCACATATAATGCCCCATGTCCTGTGCCCCTCACATATAATGCCCCCTGAGGGGGCAGGACATGGGGCATTATATGTGAGGGGCACTGGACAGGGGGCAATATATGTGAGGGGCATAGGACAGGGGGTATTATAAGTCAGGGAGGCATTATATGGGCACATGACAGGGGTGCCCCCACATATAATCCCCCCCCCGTCATGTGCCCCTCATACATAATACCCCCTGTCTTGTGACCCCCACATATAATGCCCCATGTCCTGTGTTCCTCACATACAATGCCCCCATCATGTGCCCCCACATACAATGCCCCCTGACAGGTGCCCCTCATATATAATGTCCCATGTCCTGTGCCCCTCACATATAATGCCCCCTGTTCTGCACCCTCAGGGGGCATTATATGTGAGGTGCACAGGACATGGTACATTGTATATGAGGGGCACAGGACATGGGACATTGTATATGAGGGGCACAGGACATGGGACATTGTATATGAGGGGCACAGGACATGGGACATTGTATATGAGGGGCACAGGACATGGGACATTGTATATGAGGGGCACAGGACAGGGGGTATTATAAGTCAGGGTGCAATATACAGGTAGGGGGAGAGAAGCAAGTGGTGGTGGCGGCGGTCTCTGGCACCGCAAAAGCCGCTACAGTTCATTGATTTAAAGCGCCCGCTTTAAATCAATGATCTGCAGCGGCTTCAGAGGGGGGGGGGGAGAGAAATAGCCGATAATTTATACCGTAATATCTGTATAAATTATCGGCTATCGGCCTTAACCTCCACAGATTATCGGTATCGGCCCTAAAAAATCGATATCGGTCGATTCCTAATTTTTATATATATAAAACTCAATGTATGTGTGTATATACAGTCCTGGCCGTAAATGTTGACACCCCTGAAATTTTTCAAGAAAATGAAGTATTTCTCACAGAAAAGGATTGCAGTAACACATGTTTTGCTATACACATGTTTATTCCCTTTGTGTGTATTGGAACTAAACCAAAAAAGGGAGGAAAAAAAGCAAATTGGACATAATGTCACCAAACTCCAAAAATGGTCTGGACAAAATTATTGGCACCCTTTCAAAATTGTGGAAAAATAAGATTGTTTCAAGCATGTGATGCTCCTTTAAACTCCGCTGTCAGAATCACTTTATATTACGGAATAAAGCTGTTATCCGGGGAGCATGCGGCGCCCAGATAACTCAGATTTATGAGCTGCATCTCAATGTCACCGGGGGGAGGACTCCGCTGCAAAACTCCCGTCTGTCTTCTCCAAGTTGCATCTTTAACATTGTGTTCTATGAAGGAGAAGGTCTCTCCTATACTAGAAAAAATCTGTGTGAACATACCCTTAGATTAGTGTTTCCCAACCAGTGTGCCTCCAGCTGTTGCAAAACTACAACTCCCAGCATGCTCGGACAGCCGAAGGCTGTCCGGGCATGCTGGGAGTTGTAGTTTTGCAACAGCTGGAGGCACACTGGCTAGGAAACACTAGTCTAAGACGTATGGGCAAAGGGGTTATCCTGGAAAGAGCAAAGCTAATTTCTTCCAAAAACAGTGTCACACCTGTCTTAAAGGGGTACTCCAGTGAAAAACATTTTACATTTTTTTAAATCAACTGGCGCCAGAACGTTAAACAGATTTGTAAATGACTTCTATTTAAAAAATCTTAACCCTTCCAGTATATATCAGCTGCTGTATGCTCTACAGGAAGTTCTTTTCTTTTTGAATTTCTTTTCTGTCTGACCACAGTGCTCTCTGCTGACACCTCTGTCCATGTCAGGAACTGTCCAGAGCAGAAACAAATCCCCATAGGAAACCTATCCTGCTCTTGACAGTTCCTGAGACAGAGGTGTCAGCAGAGAGCACTGTGGTCAGACAAAAAAGAAATTGAAAAAGAAAATAACTTCCTGTGGAGCATACAGCAGCTGATAAGTACTGGAAGAATTAAGATTTTTAACTAGAAGTAATTCACAAATCTGTTTGACTTTCTGGCACCAGTTGATATAAAAAAATAATAATTTCACCAGAGTACCCCTTTAAGGTTGTGTGAGGTATTACAACTTGGCTCTATTAACATCAATGGAACTGAGCTGCAATATCACACGTAACCTAAGGACAGGGGTGGTGCTGTTTTTTGAAGAAATTACCTCTGTTTTTCTAATCCTGTCTGATCATGGGGAAGCTTTATTAAAACGTGTGCAGAGGATAAGTTGCCCATAGCAACCAATCAGATGGCTTCTTTCATTTTTGAAAAATGGCCACTACAAAATGAAAGAAGCGATCTGATTGGTTGCTATGGGCAACTGGACAACTTTTCCTCTGCACAGGTTTTGATAAATCTCCCCCATGTTCTCATCTGGGCCTAGGTTTTTTTTTAGTTTTTTCTCTGTACTGATCCACAGGCAGCGGATGGCAGACATTCCCCGAAAAGGGGTTCTCCGCTGGAAAACATCTTATCCCCTATCCAAAGGATAGGGGATAAGATGTCTAATTGTGAGGGTCCCATCTCTGGGGATGTCCGCTGTGGTACCCAAGCTCTGCTCCGTGCCAGATGACTGGCGACTACAGCCGCCACGCCCCATCCATTTATGTCTATTCATGTACTAGCCATCACGCCTTCTCCCATAGAGATGAATGGAGGGGGCGTGACGTCACCAACACGAAAGCTCCAAGCTTCCGTGTTCTGGACGCCGCTGTTGCCAGCTGGGAGATCATGGGGGTCCCCAGCGGCGGGACCCCCGTGATCAGACATCTTATCCCCCATCATTTGGATAGGGGATAAGATGTTTTCCGGCAGAGTACCCCTTAAAGGGTAGGGTCACATGTAATGGATCCTCAGCGTGTTACGTTGCGGATCCGCAGATGACCCAACCCTATATTGTAAGAGTGAAAATGAGGCTAGCGAAGTGCTGGGTGGTGTATACGTGGCTGGCTATTAGAATGTTTGTGACGCCAGGTGAGTGCCATGTGTGCGCATGTTGGTGGTAGTAGTCCTGAAGGTTATGGTCACTCACCACAGCCCCAAAGAAAGTAGTCATTGGTATCGAAACGCCAGGAAATAACTCCTCAAATGCAGGGGTGTTATGTAACCACTTGTAAAGTTTACTGAAGAAAGGATAACAATACAAAGATACAGTCCAGGTTCTGGGGACAGGATTACACTGAACGTAGTGAGAAGCTACAGTCGCAGTTTACGGGGAATGCTGGGACTTGCAGTTCTTATAAAGATACTCAGAACTCACTTGACTGAGGACGTTACTCTGACTGGATACATTGGGTAGGAGATGATTTACACTAGTTAGATTCTGCACAGACAGGGTTTATTTTGTAGGGTTTACCGCCAGGGTGGACATGAGGGATAGGTGTGGCCCAGAGGATAGATACACCTTCATCTAATCTTCACTATGGGGCCCATCAGACAACTGTTATTGTCCCCAAAGCCTGGACTGAGACAACTTGCCTTTACCCTGGGCGGTGGGATCTGTGTGAGGGGTGTACAGCACCCACAAGAATGTAGACTGGACTTGAAGCCTCCATGACCTCTCCTCACCTCTCTCTAGAGACAGATGGACTATTGAGGGACCTCTCTCTGTTCTGGCAAGAGACAGACTAAACTAGCCTTAGGCTGCATTCACATCACGACTTCTCCATCCGACCTGAGTACACGATTTTTATAACTTAAAATCGTATGAAATCGTATATAAAGTCTGATCCATTGACTTCCATTAAAAAAATCGGATCCATTACACACATCCGATTTGATCCGCATCCGATTTCACACGATTTTTGTTCGGGTCTGAAATCGGGGTTGACCACAATTTCAGACCTGAACAAAAATCGGGTGAAATCGGATGCGGATCAAATCGGATGTGTGTAATGGATCCGATTTTTTTATGGAAGTCAATGGATCAGACTTTATATATGATTTCATACGATTTTAAGTTATACAAATTGTGTACTCAGGTCGGATGGAGAAATTGTAGAAATCGTGATGTGAATGCAGCCTAAGGGCTTTTTGTCTGATGAGACCAGGGTGGAGGAAGGGCTGGCATTTGCCGTGGCTACTCACTAGTTCTTTACAGTGGAAAACAATTAAATGAGTATTCCGACAGGGCTGTGGAAGAGCCAGGGCAATGGACAGACGATCACAGGGGGCCACAGCGCTCTGACCCCCCCCCCCTGCAATCTAAACCTTATTCCCAATCCTGTGGATAGGGGGTAAGTTTTTCTGTACTATCGGGCATGAGACTTATCCTTTAACTTTTACATAGTAATTAAAGGCACGGTAGCACAAAAGGTTGGAAAACACAATCAATACCTTTTTACCTCAAACCACACAGGTTAGGGTAAGAGACAGGCACTTTGGGGATAACCACCCGACAGAGCTCCGGTAGTAAAGGCGTTCTGCTCTGGGACACCACACAGGTCCAGAAATAAAGTTTACAGTTCAGATGTGTGGTTTCCCAGTACAGGAGATGTTACCCTGTACCCCTGCTGTCCTGTCAGGCAGCCTCTGTCGGTGTCCCCGGGGTTTCCTGCACTTGTTTCCCCGTTGTAAAAATGTTTTACCATGTTAAGTGTTATAAAATGTAATGTTGTTTTAAGATTTATACCATGTGATATGTCATGTGATTGTTACTTAGGAGGTATCAGTGACCAGGTGATCCCAAGAGTGACCTATGGTCTCCCTGCTGGTCTCCCCCATATAAGCCCTGGGTGGAGCTTCTCTCTCTTCTGCTGAGGTCCAGTGCAGTCTTGTCTAGTGTGTGTGTCCAGAGTGTTGGAGACCTCAAAGTCCAGTCCTGCAGCCGCCATCAAGTCAAGTAAGATAAAGTCACAGCTTTATGAGTCAGGTCAGTCCCTGTCATCTGTCAAGTCAGCGTGGTCTGCATTCAATTGTCCAGTCCTACTACAAGTCCCAGCAAGCCCTTAAGGTCTCTGAGTCACTGGTCACCTCCGAGGCACATAATAAATGACACAACTATTTATAAAGGCATCATTTAGTAACACACAGACACAAAGGTGCAGGTCAGGACGACCGATCGTGCCGTTGGCTGTCCGGACATGCTGGGAGTTGAAGTTTTGCAACATCTGGAGGGCCACAGTTTGAAGACCACCGTTCCAACAGATCAATCAGTAAGGTGCAGTATAGCAGGATGGCTTTCATGAAAACCTCCATGTCTGGTGGGAATTGTACTGATTGCACGTCACCATTTCTATAGAAAGCCTCCTAGTGGTGTGACTGTATATTGCACCTCAGTAATGGCGGGAGTGTGGGGCGGTGGTTGGGCGTTATTGGAACACAATAAATGACACAACTATTTATAAAGGTGTCAGATAGTAACACACAGACACAAAGGGGGAGATTTATCAAAACCTTCAAGAGGAAAAGTTGCTCAGTTGCCCATAGCAACCAATCAGATCGCTTTTCATTTTTAACCCCTTGCGCAGAACGCCAGGTATACCTGGTGCTGCAGCACGGGAGGGTTATGAAGCAAGCTCAGGAGCTGAGCTCGTATCATACCCGCATGGTCCCGGCTGCTATCAGCAGTCAGGACTCGTGGCTAATGCCGGACATCGCAGTTTCGGCAGATGTCCAGCTTTAACTCTTTGGACGTAGACTCTTTGATCGCCGCATCTAAAAGTGAAAGTAAAAGCTTTCTGGAAGCTCAGTCGGACTGATTGGGACATTGCGATAAAATCGCGATGTCCCGATCAGCTAGGACGCAGCAGGAGGGTCTCTTACCTGCCTCCTGCACGTCCGAACGGCAATTGATTGCTCAAGCCTGGATCTCAAGCTTGCAGCAATCAACCGCCGATAACACTAATCAATGCAAAGCTATGGCTTTGCAGTGATCTGTGTAAAAGATCATTGTTGCAGTGTTATAGCCCCCCTATGGGAGCTATAACACTGCGGGGGGAAAAAAGTTAATAACAATCATTTAACCCCTTCCCTAATAAAAGTTTGAATAAAAAACTTTTACCATAAAAAAATAAATAAACATAAAAATAAACGTGGAATCAAACCTATATAAGTAGGGTATCATGTTAACTGTATGGACCTACAGAATAATAATGTATAATTTTTATTTAAAAATGTACTGTGTAGAAACAAGCCCCCAAAGTTTACAAAATGGCGTTTTTTCTTCCATTTTGTCGCACAATTATTTTTTTTCCATTTCGCTGTAGATTTTTGGGTAAAATGACTAATGTCATTACAAAGTAGAATTGGTGGTGCAAAAAATAAGCAATCATATGGATTTTTAGGTGCAAAATTGAAAGAGTTATGATTTTTAAAAGGTGAGGAAAAAACTAAAGTGCAAAAACGGGAAAAAAACTGTCCTTAAGGGGTTAAGAAGGCCTCTGCAAAATGAAAGAAGCAATCTGATTGGTTGCTATGGGCAACTCAGCAACTTTTCCTCTGGACAGGTTTTGATAAATTTCCCCATAATGTGCAGGTCAGGTGGTGTGAGGAGCGATCGTGTTCTAGAGGAAATACACATGTGGAGATTTATCAAAACCTGTGTGGAGGAAAAGTTGACCAGTTGCCCATAGCAACCAATCAGATCGCTTCTTTCATTTTTTTTTAAATGCCTCTTAAAAATGAAAGAAGCAATCTGGTTGCTATGGGCAACTGGGCAACTTTTCCTCCACACAGGTTTTGATAAATGTCCCCCAGGTTCCTCCTGTGCCCAACACGGTCCTCATGATGAACGGCTCTGATTCCTCTGCCTCTTATGTTTCAGCAGATCAATCAGTAATGTGCAGCACAGCAGGATGGCTTTCATGGAAACCTCCATGTTTGGTGGGAATTGTACCACAAAGTTATCTTCTCTGGAGAACATTTCCTTGCCGATTCCTTTCCACACTCGCGTTATGTGGCTGACCATTGCGGATTTATCAGCTGACAGCACCTTGAAGACCCGGTCGGACATGAAGCCTTCTCCCCATCCGGGGCCTTCCACTTTTAGACAGATCTGATTTAATGGGTTCAGGATGTTGAAAGATGCAGAAGAAAAAGAAAAGTTCTTCTCTATGTATCCGAGGAGCCGATCTGAGGCGTCAATTACCTGTAACTTTGATTTCCAGCTGAAGAGGACGGCCGGCTTGTACAGGGTGAGGACATTGCAGCCCTGAATGTTCTGGACTCTGACGTCCATCGGAGGTCCACACCATTTCCGTTTCTCCCTTGCCTGGTATACGAGATTCCCATCAGGTCCTAATAAGTCGTAGGTGCAGTAACGCTGGTACACACTGCTCCATGTCTGATTAACATAGAACCGACTGACCGGAATTAACTCCTGCAGCCCAGGAGGAACGAGAGGAGAGGCGGCCATTACAATCTTCCCTGCTCTTCTCCTCTATCTCTGGGTGGAGTGTACCAGATCCGGAAATTATACTTTGCGATGATGTAATCCGGAATCTCTGTCAGCGTCATGTCTTTTTATAGCGTTATTACAAGACGGGGAGGACTGCCAATATACAGGACAGGAGAAGTGGTACTGTGCATTGTCCATATATAGAGAGTAAGAGCAGATACTGAGGAACTCTTATTTTATATAAATAAAGAAATACAAAACATAAACCAAACATAACAACCATAACAATGATAATCAAACATAAGATAAACCTAATACATAACAAATAATATCACAAACAAAAATCCCTTCTGGTCCAGGACAACACACACTCCATACCTATATACACACACCGCTAACCTATATAACTATATACACAACATCCTATATAACTATATACACCACATTCTATATAACTTTATACACCACACGTACCTATACAAACTTTTTTTTTATTTTATATATATAATATACAATATACATATATACACAAAACCACTAATCAATAATATACATATATACGCATCTATACATACACTAAATAATAAATACACACAAAAAAATTTGAATTTACTTCTAAATATCCCCCACCTTTCCTATAACCTACACAAAATTATACACAAAAATATACATCAAATAATATAACCTTATTCATTATATATGTACAGTTCCTATACATATATACAACTCCTACACATATATACAACCTTTATACAATATACAATCCCTACACCATAACTCCAACCCCTCAGGGCTCCGGTTCAATGTCTGTAAGCCGCCTACATCTTTTCGTCTTTATCAAAACAAAAATGTCTGGTGACAGCTTCAGCCCATTGCCAGGGAGGAGATTACTAGGTTAGGGCACCTTAAAGGAGAACCCCCTCAACAGGGTGGAGGCACTAAATGCACCAAACTTTTCATACTCCAAAGAACGAACCTTCAACAGGTCACCGAGCGTGTTCCTACAAACCTTGTCCACGGGGAGGATTTTCTGTCTCGTCGACACTAAACACCTCGCTTGCCACGTGTGATACCTGACCACTGCGCTGACTATAAATGAAGTGCACCGGTCCCGGACACCCAGATCTTTGAAGGCCGCATAAACCCACCCAGCATAGGAAAGGGCAGCCAGCCGATGGAAGCTCCCACCCTTTGATATACCTCTATATTAAAAGGGCACTGAAGCAGGAAGTGGTCCATGTCCTCCAGCGCACCCCCACGCTCCTCCCGGGGACAACCCTTTTCATCGGAGTTCCTGTACTTCAGATTGCCCCTTACATATAGCTTACCATGGAAGCCTCACCAGGTCAAGTCCCAATACTTCAAGGGGATCCTAGGTGAAATTAAAAGAAACAACCCAATCCCTTGATCCCGACCTGGGCAATCCTTGAGGGCCAGTGGTTTCTGGAAATGGCTCAGCAAGACCCTGTTACCGAGGATTTTCCTCGGCAGAGTTCTTACCTCCCACATCCCCAGCCCCCACCTCCTGATGACCTTCAGAACCAGCGCAACATAAGTCGGGAGATGCCCGTGTGACGTGCGAAGATCCTTCACTTGACCTCCTCTCTCCCATTCCTGGAAGAAAGGCTGAAACCATCTCCTGCAAGAGACTACCCACGGAGGAGCCCTCTCTGTCCAGAGGTTTGATATATTGGTCTTTAAAAAGGAATTCACTAGGAATACCACCGGGTTGACCATACCCAACCCGCCTAGTCTCCTCGTGCGGTAAGTCACCTCCCTTTTAACTAGGTTCAGTCTATTCCCCCACAACATTAAGAAGAACAGACTGTAGACCCGGCTCCAGAGGGGTTCTGGCAAAAGGCTGATACTGCCCAGATAGATTAACAACGGGAGCAAGTAGGACCTGATCAAGAAGACCCTTTCCCTAAAGGTCAAAGACCAACCTTTCCACTGTTCCACTCTTTTGGAGACATCTTCCAGTCTGCTTTCCCAATTTCGTGTGGGATAATCCCCGGGACCAAATTCGATGCCCAGAATTTTTGCAGATTCCTGGGGCACATGGAGGGTGTCCGGGAGACAGAACTCAGGGTCTCCACCTCCCAACTAAAGACTTTTGCACTTTTCCCGGTTGATCTTAGACCCGGATGCCTCCTAGTAGCAATCCACCTCCGACATCACCCATTTCGCCTCCCCTTGCGAAGAGACAAAAATGGAGACGTCATCAGCGTATGCCACTACCCTTAAGGACAAATCCAGCACCGCCGGGTCCATCCTCACCCCCGCCAATGGTCCGCGATCTAGCCTTCGAAGGAAGGGGTTGATCGCGAACACATAAAGCAAAGGGCTTAACGGACAGCCTTGACGCACACCAGACTCCACCCCAAAAGGGAGGCCCACCCAACCGTTTACCAATGGAAAAGTCTCAGCCCCTGCGTACAATGTTCTCAGCCAATCCAGACCGTATTTCAAAAGAGTGGACCAGAGATACTCGTGATCAACTCGATCAAAAGCCTTTGCTTGGTCCAAGGACAGCAGAAACCCCTTCCAGTGACCAGCCCGACCCTGCTCCACGACCTTGCGGACACCCAGCACCACACTAAAAGTGCTACGACCGGGAACAGAGCAGTGCTGGGACCCCAAAAGGAGCTGGGGCGCAAATTTCACCAACCTGTTGAATAGCACTTTTGCCAGAATCTTTCTGTCCACATTGAGAAGCACTATGGGATGCCAATTCTCAATGTGGGACGAGTCTTTACCCTTTGACAGGATGATCAGAGCCGACCTCCTCATTGACCTTGGCAGAGTGCCCGAGGATAGACACTCATTTATTACCTCAGTCAAGAGGGGAACCAAGATGTCCTTTAAGGTCTTATAAAACTCGGATGTTAAGCCATCCGGCCCTGGCGACATTTTGAGGGCAAGCCTCTCAAATCGCCAGCTTAACTTCCTCTTCTCTGATCTTCTCTGTCAAAACACTAAGAGAGGGGTCTACTCCTGACTGGGGAATGGCATCAGCCAGGAAAGCCGCCATCTTGCCTCGATCTAGATCCCTCTTCCCCAAGAGGTGCGAGTAAAAGGCTCTGACAACCTCCAGGATCCCCGATCTGGACTTGTTCAGAGATCCTGTACTATCGACCAGGCCGGTCACGATCTTACAATCCACTGACATCTTACAGCTCCGGAAAGGGTCGGGCGAGTGGTACTCCCCGAAATCCCTTTCAAAAACCAAAGAATGCGTGTCTATCTTACTGGCACTTCTGTAGCAAAGTTTTCACTCTGGAGATTTCCTCTCGGTCACCTCCAGTCGAGACAAGAACCTCGAGTTTCCTCCTTAGTGCCTGATAGAGACGATCCCTATTCAGACTCCTAAGGTTCGCGGTCTGGCGGAAGAATCTCGCAGCCCGTTTTTTGAACATCTCCCACCACTCTCACTGAGTGCTGCACAAGTCTGGTAATGGTACCTGGCTCTGAAGAAACTCCTCAAAGGACCGTCTTATCGCCTTGACTTCCAGGAGAGACAAATTCAGCTTCCACAATCCCCTTCCCATCCTGGGGGTCTCTGAAACATTCAAAGAGAACATAATCAAACAGTGGTCGGAGAACTCCACCTCAACAGCCTGTAAAGGTGAAGAGACAGACTCCTTCAAAAAAAAAACTATCTGTCCTAGACCTGATCTCTCTACCTCTAAAGTAAGTGAACCCGCTATGACCTGGGGTGTGCGGGATGTGGACATCCACCCGGCGAGACTCACTAGCTATTCTAATGAACAAATGGAGCAATGGAAAAGAAGAAATAAGGGGAGCACTCACGAAGACCCGGTCTCAGTTGCGGTACAAGGTATTCTTTATTCAGGTGCGGGTAAAACCAAGCTGGACACCAGGAACGCCGGTGTTACAGGTGAGCTTTCACGCCACTGACAGTGCGCTTCTTCAGACCACACCTCTTCCAACACCTGACCCAGGTATATACACCTCTATGGTCACGGTATATACACCTCTATGGCCAAGGCTACCTTTCTTTCAATGAGTCGGGGCGATCCTTTGCCCATCCTGATTGAATTGGCATGTTCTCTAAAACTTACATTTATTGCACGGGTAGTGCAACCAATGTAGAATCTATTGCAGCTGCAGCGTACACAATAGACAACGTTCTTCGTTCTGCAACATATAAAGTCCCTGCAAATGATGTCTACACCTCCCACATTAATGTACTTATCTGAGCAAAAAAACCTGCACCAATTGCAGCTGCCACAACAAAAATTCCCTTTTGGCCTTTCTGCATTTAACCAGTTAGTACTGGGGGAATTATTTTTAAGGGCGCTACTTACAATTATATTGCTAAGGTTTCTAAATTTTTTGAAGGTAATAAGTGGGGGATTTTTAGTGAACTCCTGCAGGTCAGGATCATTTTGTAGAAGTCCCCAGTTTTCTTTGATAGTTTTTTTTAATTTTATGGGCTACCGGGCTGTAGGTGAAGGCGAAGGAGAACCGATTTAGATTTTTTACTGTATGTGGAGATGCTAGCTAGCTATTCTATTCAAAGCGATGCTATCGTAATCTAGCCGATCCCTGGAGCCTCCCCTATCACCAGACCTTGTGACAGTATTAAAGTCTCCTCCAAAGATGACCTGCCGGCTAGTAAAAAGTAGGGGCTTAATCCTCATAAAGAGACTTTTCCGGTCCCACCTAGTCTGTGGACAGTAGATGTTTATAAGACGTAATTCTTGTCCCTTCATGAGGACATTTAATACCAGACATCTCCCCATTTCTAGCTCGATTACATGTCTGCATTCTACCTGAGCGGTTTTAAAAAGAAGCGCCACCCCGCTATACGGCTGGGCCGCAAAAGACCAGTGAGAAGGCCCATGGTACCACTCACGCTTCGCCTTATGGATAGCGGTTAGATCTGTCAACCTGGTCTCCTGCAAAAATAAAATGTCGGCCTCAATTCGGCCGAGAAAATCAAAGGCTGCAAATCTTGCCACATCTGACTTTATGCTGGCGACATTAATACTCGCCAGCGTCAACGGGAAGGGTGCTGCCATCATGTGTGATCAAGCTAGACAGCCCTCTTCTTCCCTCCCCCTCCCTTACCATGAGTGTCATCATCAGATTTACCCACATTCCCCCTTTTTAAGCACACAGACATATCCATATTTACAGAGTTTCCCTCTTTTTCAGAGGTTACCTCCTGCACCCCACCTGGTCCTGGGACAGCCCTCCCCCCGTTACCAGAGAGGAGGACTTGACGCTCCCAGAAAATCTCACTTCAGACACCGGCACCTCGTCCCCAGCCTCCTCATCAGAGGAAGAGATGTTATCCCTGAGGACTTGGTACCGGTTAGGGCTATCTACCAGAGGGGAGACGGTAGATCCTTCCGCTGGTACCAGGACAAGGGTGAGTGGGACTGAATTATCCCACTCTAAAGAAGGGGACTCCTTCTCCTTCCTCCTCTTTCACCTCTTTTTTCTGGCACCCGATTTTCTCTTATTCTTTAGCCACTCTTTGCTCTCCTCATCCATACTCTCTCCTGGAGAGGAGGTAGCAGTGATGGCCCTTTTCTCCTCCTCCTCTCTATCCAGTCTCCTGGCCTCCTCCTCCTCCAGCCCACCATCGCTCAGGTCCTCAGCTGAATCCACCATCTCAGGGTCAGGTAAAGCCCCCTCAGCTGCCACCTGAGGAGTTCCTTCCCTTTCCCTTTGGCGTGCCTCTAAACGCCTAAGCCTAGAAGGTGTCATTCTTTTCTTCCTTTGGACCAGTAGTCTCCCTGCCTCCGCCGGTACCCTCCTCAGTGGAGTCAGCATCTCTGCTAACCCCAGCTGGAGATTCCACTCCATTGGCAAGAGACCGGACAGCGGCTGAAGGGGTGACCGAGGTCCCCACACAGGTGACAACGAATGTCCCCACAGGTTGTGGCGAGATGTCCTAACCCTCCACACAACGCGCACTTCTGGACCTTTCATTGTGCGCTGAAGTGTGTCGGGTCACCGCACCTATGGCAGACCTTCGGCTGTCCCTGGTAGAAAACCAGGATCCTGTCCCTTCCCAGAAAAGTGGAGGAGGGAATGTGGGTGACAGAATTACCTGAAACCTTCAACTTGACCATGAAGGTCCAGGCCCCCGACCAGATACCGAATTCATCCCTGTTCTTCTGGGGAATGCTGACCACCTCTCCATAACGCCCAATCCAGGTCATGATGTCTATACAAGAAAGAGATTTGTTACACGTTAATACCGTCACTTTCTTGATGTTATTCTGGCGAGAAATTTCCTGGGCAGAAAAATCTCGCCACTCGGGTGTCATCTTTGCCAGCTCGTACCGAGACCAAAAGAGCTCGAGCCCTTCAGCCCGGACGAAGCTGACATCGAAAAATGGGGTACCATGAGGATGTATCAGGGCAAAGATGTCACCCGCCCTGAAATCCATCTTGAGGAGGAGCTCTACCACCTTTGTCCTGTTTGGACAAGTATCATTGCCCCTCCACCTAAGATGGACCACATTCCTCCTGGGGACCCCAGACCCGGCTATGGGGAGTGACCATGACTCCTCTCCTCTCCTTTGCTCTCGGAAGGCCCGAGGCCGTGCCTCTCTATCCAAAAGGACAGTTCTACCTCTCTACCCTCTACAGTGATAGATTTATCCCCCCTCCGCAATGCCTCCAGAAAGCGCCTCTGAAGGTCACCATGCCCAGGACCAGAAGGTGCAGGATTCCCATGAGGCCCACTTGCCCCGGCAGCAACACTGGCATAACTCCTAGTGGGCGCCGCTGCCGGGGGTTCAGATGGACCAACATCACTCTCCACAGAAGCCATACTCTCCCCCCCCTCTCGCACTCACATCCCCTCCATCCATCCTGTCATCCACCCTCACTCCCTCTCCCCCATTCACATTCAGTCCTGGACCAGACCCCACAGACAGATCCCCCATATGTACATATCTCTGAAATATAGTCCACTGAACCTCCAGTTCTCATGGGTTTGAGAACAGTCCCTTTAATATTTTCCATAGCCTTAGCGGCCGCCATCGCCAGTCCAGCCCTGGCCGGTTTAATTATCCCTGTCGAGGTGCCACCTGCCCAAACCGCAGATGAGGCTCCCCCTTGAGAAGCCTCTGTAGGTGACACCCCGACAGCAGAAACCACACCGGCCGCAGACCCCACCGCGTAGCCTGCCTTACCACTGTGCGCCCCATAGCGCTGCTTATCTCCGCCCTCGTTCCTCATCTCCGGCACCGGGACCAAAGCTTTACCACTGCCCGCCTTGCCCTGGCCCGGTGCCGAAGAAAAGCAGCCTCCGGCTGGGCTGCTGACCTCACCAGACATGTCCCGCTTCACAGCAGAAAACGCCCCGACACTCTTACCGCTACTACAAGCTGAAACAGTGTCACATGACTTTCCCGTAGGGACCTCTATACTCTGCCCACTGCTCTTCCCCTGCACAGAACCCACCACAGGGCCCTGACTAGATGGAGCTGGGGAAAGGGGGACATAAGAAAATGACACCGACTCACCCCTTTTCGTACAACTTTTTTTTTCTTTCTCCTCCTCCTCTACTCCTCATTCGGTACAGGGTCTTCTCCGAACGTGAACCGCTCCAACCGTACCGGAGACTCCATCTCCCTTATGACTGCCATCAGTCTCCCCCGGAGTCACTGCTCTCCTCCTCCGAGCTCCTCCGGGGTCCTGGCGCTGAGGCTGGTGGTCCTTGTCCGGGGCAGATCCCGCTCTGAGACCCCTGCGATGTCTCCTGGGTGTTAATGGGGTCACCATCCTCCTCAGCCATGGGGTCCTTTAACCCATTCATCTCCTCAAACCTCTCCTGATTAAGGAGCTTCTCCATGAAGGGGCCACCGTTGTTTTGAATGTCCATATTTTTTTTCTCCACGATGTTAATCTCGGACTTGATCTTAGTAATGTCCTTATTAGCTTCTGTGCGCTTATTTCCGGTCGCGGCGTTTGCCCGCACTCGAGTGCATCTCAGCTCTGCACGCAACCTGCTGAGCTCTTTGCCATTAGTTTTAAATGCTTGCAGAAAATAAGCGATTCTGGAGGTAAAGTCACTCGCAGGCTCCTGGGGTCTCCTCACCCCCCAATCCTTCACATCCATGTCTTCACAGGGAGGGGGGGGCAGGAGAAACATTGCTGCTTCCCCCACCAGATCTCCTTACCCCCTCCGAACAGGCCGGTCACTGTGCGTCCTCCGTACCCGCCGGCCTACTCCGGGAACCAGAGGCCTGGGACTTGCTTTCCTCCTGCATCCCCAGTAACCTACCCCCCCCAGGCAGAAGGGAGCAGGAACCAAGAGCCACACAGATCGCCTCCCAGCAGAGCACTGACTCTCACACACGAGACGACCCCCCCCCGCAGATTGGAGCCACCTGAGGATTACACCCAGTAAACAGGATAGGAGAAGTGGTACTGTGCAGTGTGTGTGTGTATATATATATATATATATATATATATATATATATATATATAGCCAACGGCTGTCCGGGCATGCTGGGAGTTGTAGTTTTGCAACATCTGGAGGTCCGCAGGTTGGAGACCACTGCTCTAGGACAACCCACTGAACCGCCCACCCAATGTCCCCGCCCGTCTATTTATCTAGTTTGTCATTTTTTGCTCCTCCCCTTTTAAAATTCATAACGCTTTTATTTTTCTACCTACAGACTTATATGAGGGCTTTTTTTTTTGCGCAACCCATTGAAAACGTCAATTTAGCAATTTTTTTTTTTTTGTGTGTTACGCAGTGCACTTAATGGTAAAAATGACATAATATTTTATCTTCATTCTGTAGGTCAGTTTATTTAGTTTTTCTATCATTGTACTACTTGAAAAAAAAAAAAAAAGGCTAACCTCTTATGCATAAAATTGTCCTTTCCTGACCCCTATAACTTTTGTCTTTTTCTGTATACAAGGATGGATGAGGCTTATTTTTTGCGCAGTGATTTGTAGTTTTTATTGGTACTATTTTTGTTTTGATGGGACTTTTTGACTGCATTTTATTTAAAAAAATTCTGATATATGATGTGATAAAAAAAAATCTGTATTTTCCGTGTTTGGTATTTTTTTTTTTTTTTTTACCTATACAACATTTACCATTCGAGATCATAAACATTTTAATAGTTTGGACATTTTAAATTTTTTTGTAAAATGGGAAAATAAGGGTCTCTGCAACTGAGCGCCAATTTCACTGATCTGCCTCGGTCTCATTCACACAGCGGAATTTCCAAGCAGAATCTGGCAAACAAAAAAAATTCTGCTTCAAAATGTTGTTGCAGCAGAGTCCTATTGTTTTTTCAATGTGATTCTACTGCACCATGCACACGGTGGAATTTCCCTGCCAGAAACATCTGGTGCAAAAATTCACATTCCGGCCTCTGCAGAAAGAGTTGATATGTTATTTATTAGGATCCGCACAAAAATGCATTGTTGTCTATGGAGACGGCGCATGTTTTGCCGGCGCCAGCTGTCTCCGTAATGTCCCCTTAAAATTTTCTGTCCAAACATTCTGCAAAGATTCTGCCATGTGAACAAAGCCTAAAAAGGACTGAGCTATTTCTTTCATCTCATATTAACCTACCTTTATTTGTGCTTAGGGTGCGTTCCATGCTTTTTTTTCGTTCACACGGACGGTTTTTTTTTCGTTCACACGGACGTTTTTTTTTTCGTTCACACGGACGTTTTTTTTTTCGTTCACACGGACGAGTTTTTTTTTTGGTTCACACAGGGGTTTTTTTTTTTTTGGTTCACATTGACGTTTTTTTTTTTCTGCCTTACACGTACGCTTTTTTTTTAGTTCACACGGACGAGTTTTTTTTTTGTTCACACGGAGGTTTATTTATTTTTTTTGGTTCACATTGACGTTTTTTTTCTTTTCGTTCACACGTACGCTTTTTTTTAGTTCACACGGACGTTTTTTTTTTTTTCGTTCACACGGACGTTTTTTTTTTTTTTGGTTCACATTGACGTTTTTTTTTCTTTTCGTTCACACGGACGTTTTTTTTTTTTTCGTTCACACGGACGTTTTTTTTTTTTCGTTCACACGGACGTTTTTTTTTTTGGTTCACATGGAGGTTTTTTTTTTTTTTTTTTTTGGCTCACACGTACGTTTTTTTTTTCGTTCACACATACGCAGCTTTGATGTGCAGGATTTTCTGATTCAGATTTCAATGTAAACTAAATGACTGAGCAAAACTTCTTATCTGCAGCTACTGATCATGTGCATAAAATCTGCGCAGGATCCTGTAGGTGTGAACATACCTTTAGCGTATATGTTTTTTTGAGGAAAAACATATACAGTGACCCCCCCGACCTACGATGGGCAATCACATAAACGGCTATCCGGCAGCGCAGACTGCTTCAGCTGCCACCGGATAGCAGTTTACAGTGCCCCGTGTGGTCCACTGACGATCACTTACCTGTCCTCGGGGCTCCAGCGCGTCCTCTTCGGGATCCCCTGCATCGTCGGCGCTCTCCATCGTCATCATCACGTCGCTGTGCACGCCGTCCCGTCATCCAATAGGAGCGGCGTGCGTAGCGACGCGATGGCGGCGACTGAAAGCGAGGATACAGGGGAAGCAGAGGCCTTGCCGGAGTGTTGGGGACACCTCGGGGACGTGGAGACAGCGATGGAAGGCGACATCCAGGGCAGCGTTGACGAGCGTTGACGGTCCGGAGCGGTGGGGACACGTGAGTACAACCTCCAATACCAGTCGTCTACAACCTGCGGACCTCCAGATGTTGCAAAACTACAACACCCAGCATGCCCGGACAGCCGTTGGCTTAACGGATGCCGTTTCCCATTGTCATACATTTTCATACGTTTAATTCTGAGAACTTTCTGACCGTCACCGCTAGATGTCGCTGTCCCTTATACACAACAGTGCAATTCTCTCCCGCAAACAAGGAGTTAAAAATTTCTTCCCTTCATAGCCCCTCCCCCTTCCTTAGTGGCGCGAAAACTTGCTCCACCCCTCAGCTTCCATTGGCTGTGGCTGGCGCGAAACGGGTCACGTGGGGCTTAGGATTGGCGCGAAACTCCATCGTTGTCCCCCGCACTGTGCAGGAAGCGGCTCCTCTTATTATAGAACCGGACCCAGGATCAGAATGGACATAGCGGAGCCCAGTGTGAACGCCGCGGCCTCGGCGGCCCCGCAGGTGAAGGATGAGGTGGCGGAGAAGTGCCAGAAACTGTTCCAGGACTTCTTGGAGGAGTGAGTGTCCCGGCGGCTCCCCCATCCCCCCGCGTGTATCCATGTGAGGTCCCTGCTCAGAGCGCCGCTCTCCTCTAGGCTGGGCCTCTACAGCTCTTAGGACTACAACTCCCAGCATGTCCTGGCAGCCTAATGGAGAGCTATGGGTTAAAGGGGTACTCCGGTGGAAATGTTTTTTTTTTTTTTTTTTTAAATCAACTGGTGCCAGAATGTTCCACCGGAGGAGTACCCCTTTAAAACTACAACTCCCAGCATACCCCTAAGCAATGATCACACCACTACAACTCCCAGCATACCCCTAAGCAATGATCACACCACTACAACTCCCAGCATACCCCTAAGCAATGATCACACCACTACAACTCCCAGCATACCCCTAAGCAATGATCACACCACTACAACTCCCAGCATACCCCTAAGCAATGATCACACCACTACAACTCCCAGCATACCCCTAAGCAATGATCACACCACTACAACTCCCAGCATACCCCTAAGCAATGATCACACCACTACAACTCCCAGCATACCCCTAAGCAATGATCACACCACTACAACTCCCAGCATACCCCTAAGCAATGATCACACCACTACAACTCCCAGCATACCCCTAAGCAATGATCACACCACTACAACTCCCAGCATACCCCTAAGCAATGATCACACCACTACAACTCCCAGCATACCCCTAAGCAATGATCACACCACTACAACTCCCAGCATACCCCTAAGCAATGATCACACCACTACAACTCCCAGCATACCCCTAAGCAATGATCACACCACTACAACTCCCAGCATACCCCTAAGCAATGATCACACCACTACAACTCCCAGCATACCCCTAAGCAATGATCACACCACTACAACTCCCAGCATACCCCTAAGCAATGATCACACCACTACAAGTCCCAGCATGACCCCTAAGCAATGATCACACCACTACAAGTCCCAGCATGACCCCTAAGCAATGATCACACCACTACAAGTCCCAGCATTCCCTAAGCAATGATCACACCACTACAAGTCCCAGCATGACCCTAAGCAATGATCACACCACTACAACTCCCAGCATACCCCTAAGCAATGATCACACCACTACAACTCCCAGCATACCCCTAAGCAATGATCACACCACTACAACTCCCAGCATACCCCTAAGCAATGATCACACCACTACAACTCCCAGCATACCCCTAAGCAATGATCACACCACTACAACTCCCAGCATACACCTAAGCAATGATCACACCACTACAACTCCCAGCATGACCCCTAAGCAATGATCGCACCACTACAACTCCCAGCATGACCCCAAGCAATGATCGCACCACTACAACTCCCAGCATGACCCCAAGCAATGATCGCACCACTACAACTCCCAGCATGACCCCAAGCAATGATCGCACCACTACAACTCCCAGCATGACCCCAAGCAATGATCGCACCACTACAACTCCCAGCATGACCCCAAGCAATGATCGCACCACTACAACTCCCAGCATGACCCCAAGCAATGATCGCACCACTACAACTCCCAGCATGACCCCAAGCAATGATCGCACCACTACAACTCCCAGCATTCCCCGGGCAATGATCACCAAACTGGCTCCAGCTATTGCAAAGCTACATCTACCATCATGTCTGTTGGAGACCAGCAGGTCCAAGCAGCCTATTGGATAGTCATTGGTAGGAACTACAACTCCCAACATGTCCCAACAGTCTCTGGGAAAACCATGTGTTGGAAACTACTGCATTAGATCAGAGTAACTTAATCTTTTGCACTCCAGATCTTTCCATACTACAACTCCCAGCATGTCCTGAGCAGTGATCACCAACCTGTCACTCTCTATTGCAAAACTAGAACTCCCATCATCCTTGTCTCCTGGGGAGCAGTGGGTTACAGACTATGGGCCCCCATCATGGCCTGACAGCTGAAGAGCCACAGGTTAGGCATTACTGGTACAGACCGGGGGCCTCCAGCTGTTACAAAACTACAACTCCCAGCATGTTAGCTATCCAGACATACTGGGAGTTGTAGTTTGGGAACAGCTGGAGGCACCATGATCTAGATCAGTGGTCTTCAACCTGTGGACCTCCAGATGTTGCAAAACTACAACTCCCAGCATGCCCGGACAGCCGTTGGCTGTCCGGGCATGCTGGGAGTTGTAGTTTTGCAACATCTGGAGGTCCGCAGGTTGGAGACCACTGATCTAGAGGGTTATGTACAGATCAGTAGTGACCAATCAAATTGCATTAAAAGTTCCAGAACAATCCCCAATATATTGTTGCTTCCGTCTGTACAATCTGCTGTGTATGTAACTAACATGTCCCCGTGTTCTCTGCCTGTAATAAAACCTGATGTGTCCGTCTGATGTTAATCCATCTTCTAGGTGGGAGTTGGTCTTGCAACAGCTGTAGGCCCACAGTTTGGCGACCACTGTTCTAGGAGGGGCACTCATCCAAACAATGTGGGTTAGTTACCCATAGCAACTGATCAGACTGCTTCTAGTGTTCTGAGGCCGAAACAAAACAAGTAAACTGGTTGCTATGGGCAACTGGTCAATTTTTCTTCTTGAATAGTTGTCCATAGCAACCAGAACTACTATGTTTCTGACTGGTTGCTAGGGGCAGCTGCACTCCGCCTCCTCCCATGTTCTTGGTACTAACACCGTGTAAACTCTCTAGTAGTCCAGAGTACTAAGTACTCGCTGATACCTTCTTGTTTAAATGGGCGCTGTCATTAAAGCGGTACTCCGGCGCTTAGACATCTTATCCCCTATCCAAAGGATAGGGGATAAGATGCCTGATAGCGGGGGTCCCGTTTATAATCAGTCCCCGGAGCATCTTCGCTCCGGCTCTGATTACTGTCGATCACGGGGCCGAAACGTTGTGACGTCAAGGCTCCGCCTCGTGTGATGTCACGCTCCGCCCCTTCAATGCAAGCCTATGGGAGGGGGTGTGACAGCTGTAACGTACCCTCCCATAGGTCCACATTGAGGGGGCAGGGCGTGACGTCACATCGCTCCCGCCTCGTGATCGACAGTAATCAGACCCGCTCCGGGGACTGATTATAAACGGGCGTACAAGATCACGGGGGTCCCCAGCGGCGGGACCCCCGCAATCAGGCATCTTATCCCTCATTTATAATTTACTCCCTGCTTTAAAAAAAAAAAAAATCGGATGTCACGAACAAAATGTTCCAAATGCTGGGGAAGCGGAGTACCCCTTTTAAAAGCACAGACTTTGGTCTCCTGTGGGACTGGCAGGAGACCAAGCTCTGGAATAGCCCTCCCTGTCATATACACAAGCGAAGAGCGAGCGCTGTTCACTGCCTATGACCAGACGGCACCTCCTGAGTTTGTTCTCCTGCCAGTGCCGCAGGAGACCAAAGTCTGTGCTTTTAAAAGGGGTACTCCGCTGGAAAACTTTATTTTTTTTAAATAAATCAACTGGTGTCAGAAAGTTAAACAGATTTGTAAATTACTTCTATTAAAAAAATATTAATCCTTCCAGTACTTATTAGCTGCTG
Organism: Hyla sarda; assembly: GCF_029499605.1. Lineage (NCBI taxonomy): Eukaryota > Metazoa > Chordata > Amphibia > Anura > Hylidae > Hyla > Hyla sarda. The sequence continues at coordinate 22,515,001 of NC_079196.1, read as the reverse complement.
AATACTACAGAGGAATTTCTTTTCAGACCACAGTGACATCTCTGCTCTCTGCTGACATCTTTGTCCATTTTAGGAACTGTCTAGAGTAGGAGAAAATCCCCAACATATGCTGCTCTGAACAGTTCCTAAAATGGACAGAGATGTCAGCAGAGAGCACTGTGCTCGTGATGTCAGCACAGAGCACTGTGTTCCAAAAAGAAAATGTATTTCCTCTGTAGTATTCAGCAGCTAATAGGTACTGGAAGGATTAAGATTTTTGTAATAGAAGTAATTTACAAATCTGTTTAACTTTCTGGCACCAGTTGATTAACAAAAAGTTTTCCACCGGAGTACCCCTCATAAAGGGATAACTGGTCTAGGGGCAGAGTACCCCTTTAACCCCTTAAGGACCGAGCCATTTTATACCTTAAGGACCGGAGCGTTTTTTGCAATTCTGACCACTGTCACTTTAAACATTAATAACTCTGGGATGGTTTTAGTTATCATTCTGATTCCGAGATTGTTTTTTCGTGACATGTTCTACTTTAACTTAGTGGTAAAATTTTATGGTAACTTGCATTCTTTCTTGGTGAAAAATCCCAAAATTTGATGAAAAAAATGAAAATTTTGCATTTTTCTAACTTTGAAGCTCTCTGCTTGTAAGGAAAATGGATATTCAAAATATATTTTTTTTGGGTTCACATATACAATATGTCTACTTTATGTTTGCATCATAAAATTCATGAGTTTTTACTTTTGGAAGACATCAGAGGGCTTCAAAGTTCAGCAGCAATTTTGAAATTTTTCACAAAATTTTCAAACTCACTATTTTTCAGGGACCAGTTCAGTTTTGAAGTGGATTTGAAGGGTCTTCATATTAGAAATACCCCATAAAAGACCCCATTATAAAAACTACACCCCCCAAAGTATTCAAAAAAACATTCAGTAAGTGTATTAACCCTTTAGGTGTTTCACAGGAATAGTAGCAAAGTGAAGGAGAAAATTCAAAATCTTCATTTTTTACACTCGCATGTTCTTGTAGACCCAATTTTTGAATTTTTGCAAGGGATAAAAAGGAGAAAATTTTTACTTGTATTTGAAACCCAATTTCTCTCGAGTAAGCACATACCTCATATGTCCATGTTAATTGTTCGGCGGGCGCAGTAGAGGGCTCAGAAGGGAAGGAGCGACAAATGGTTTTTGGGGGGCATGCCGCATTTAGGAAGCCCCTATGGTGCCAGGACAGCAAAAAAAAACACATGGCATACCATTTTGGAAACTAGACCCCTCAGGGAACGTAACAAGGGGTACCTTAATACCCTACAGGTGATTCACGACTTTTGCATATGTAAAAAAAATATATATTTTTTTTACCTAAAATGCTTGGTTTCCCAAAATTTTTACAATTTTAAAAAGGGTAATAGCAGAAAATACCCCCCAAAATTTGAAGCCCAATTTCTCCCGATTCAGAAAACACCCCATATGGGTGTGAAAAGTGCTCTGCTGGTGCACTACATGTCTCAGAAGAGAAGGAGTCACATTTGGCTTTTTGAAAGCGAATTTTGCTCTGGGGGCATGCCGCATTTAGGAAGCCCCTATGGTGCCAGGACAGCAAAAAAAAAACACATGGCATACCATTTTAGAAACTAGACCCCTCGGGGAACGTAACAAGGGGTAATTTGAACCTTAATACCCTACAGGTGTTTCACGACTTTTGCATATGTAAAAAAAATATTTTTTTTTTACCTAAAATGCTTGTTTTCCCAAAAATTTTACATTTTTTAAAAGGGTAATAGCAGAAAATACCCCCCAAAATTTGAAGCCCAATTTCTCCCGAGTACGGCGATACCCCATATGTGGCCCTAAACTGTTGCCTTGAAATACGACAGGGCTCCAAAGTGAGAGCGCCATGCGCATTTGAGGCCTAAATTAGGGACTTGCATAGGGGTGGACATAGGGGTATTCTACGCCAGTGATTCCCAAACAGGGTGCCTCCAGCTGTTGTAAAACTCCCAGCATGCCTGGACAGTCAACGGCTATCTGGCAATACTGGGAGTAGTTGTTTTGCAACAGCTGGAGGCTCCGTTTTGGAAACAGTGGCGTACCAGACGTTTTTCATTTTTATTGGGGAGGGGGGTTGTATAGGGGTATGTGTATATGTAGTGTTTTTTACTTTTTATTTTATTTTGTGGTAGTGTAGTGTTTTTAGGGTACAGTCACACGGGCGGGGGGTTCACAGTAGTTTCTCGCTGGCAGTTTGAGCTACGGCAGAAAATTTGACGCAGCTCAAACTTGCAGCCGGATACTTACTGTAATCCTCCGCCCATGTGAGTGTACCCTGTACGTTCACATTGGGGGGGGGGGGAACATCCAGCTGTTGCAAAACTACAACTCCCAGCATGTACGGTCTATCAGTGCATGCTGGGAGTTGTAGTTTTGCAACCGCTGGAGGCTCCGTTTTGGAAACAGTGGCGTACCAGACGTTTTTCATTTTTATTGGGGAGGGGAGGGGGGCTGTGTAGGGGTATGTGTATATGTAGTGTTTTTTACTTTTTATTTTATTGTGTGTTAGTGTAGTGTAGTGTTTTTAGGGTACAGTCACACGGGCGGGGGGTTCACAGTAGTTTCTCGCTGGCAGTTTGAGCTGCGGCAGAAATTTTGCCGCACCTCAAACTTGCAGCCGGATACTTACTGTAATCCTCCGCCCATGTGAGTGTACCCTGTACATTCACATTGGGGGGGGGGGGGGGGGAACATCCAGCTGTTGCAAAACTACAACTCCCAGCATGTACGGTCTATCAGTGCATGCTGGGAGTTGTAGTTTTGCAACAGCTGGAGGCACACTGGTTGTGAAACACCGAGTTTGGTAACAAACTCAGTGTTTTGCAACCAGTGTGCCTTCAGCTGTTGCAAAAGCTACAACCCCCAGCATGTACGGACAGCGGAAGGGCATGCTGGGTGTTGTAGTTATGCAACAGCTGGAGGCATACTACTTTGGCTGGGGATTGTAGTTATGCAACAGCTGGAGACACACTGGTTTGCTACTTAACTCAGTGTGCCTTCAGCTGTTGCAAAACTACAACTCTCAGCAGTCACCGACAGCCAACGGGCATGCTGGGAGTTGTAGTTATGCAACCACCAGATGCACCACTACAACTCCCAGCATGCACTTTAGCTGATTGTGCAAGCTGGGAGTTGTAGTTACACAACAGCTGAAGGTACACTTTTCCATAGAAAGAATGTGCCTCCAGCTGTTGCAAAACTACAAGTCCCAGCATGCCCATAAGGGCATGCTGGGAGTTGTGGTGGTCTGCCTCCTGCTGTTGCATAACTACAGCTCCCAGCATGCCCTTTTTGCATGCTGGGAGCTGTTACTAAGCAACAGCAGGAGGCTGTCACTCACCTCCAACGATCCTCGCCGCACAGGTCAGTCCCTCGTCGTCTCCGCCGCCGCCGCTGCTCCTGGGGCCCCGATCCCAACAGGGGCGCCGGGGATCGGGGTCCCCAGCACCCGGGGTGCACGTCCCGCACCCGCTCACGTCCTCCGGAAGAGGGGCGGAGCGGGTTGCGGGAGTGACACCCGCAGCAGGCGCCCCGATTGGTCGGCCGGTAATCCGGCCGACGAATCAGGGCGATCGTGAGGTGGCACCAGTGCCACCTCACCCCTGCTGGCTCTGGCTGATCGGGGCCGTCTCTGACGGCCCCGATCAGCCAATAATTCCGGGTCACCGGGTCACTGGAGACCCGATTGACCCGGAATCCGCCGCAGATCGCTGGACTGAATTGTCCAGCGATCTGCGGCCATCGCCGACATGGGGGGTCATAATGACCCCCCTGGGCGATATGCCCCGATGCCTGCTGAATGATTTCAGCAGGCATCGGGGACCGGCTCCGCTCCAGATGGTTGCGGGGGGCCGGTAAAACACATGACGTTCTCATACGTCATGTGTCCTTAAGGACTCGGAAATGGAGACGTATGAGAACGTCATGTGTCCTTAAGGGGTTAAGCAGATGGAATGCACTGTGGGCCAGAAGGGGGGGCCCTCTAGTGGCCAGATTTATAAGGCCATGAAAGTGACATAAAAAGATGTTGTTTTTTGTGTTATTTTTACAGGGAGTAAATTACAAATGTATTTATTTTAGCTGCTGTATCATATAATGACAATTCCCATTTAATATCGTGATAGTAGAGATGGCGCTACACTTTTTGAAGCCTTTAGCCAAAAAGAGGCCTTCACTGACACTTATAATTAAGATAGTCTTCATCACCTCCCAAATGGTTAGAAAGTCCCATCTTACTAGGTGAAGTCCCAACTACTTAGAGGAGGAAGAATTCCCTGTCTACCTACTGGGGGCTTCTACCAACTGTGTCATCACCCACTTCATGCATTGTTTATGGAAGCCCCGAAGATACCAGCCATCTGTACACAGCTCTGGTATCTCTAGCATTCCCCGTCACTCCGTGTATTGGGAAGAGCTGGGGCTCTGTTCTCCCCAAATACTTATTCCCTATCCTGTGAATGGGGGGTGGATATGGTTTTTAAATGCTGAAATACCCCCATAAGGTTCTACTTGCTGACTGTCCTGTAAATAACTGCAGCACAGTCACATTCACTTGCCAGTGCTGCAGTTACCTATACAGTAGGTGACCAGAAGTGGTACTGTGAAGAAGCTACGTGGTCCAAACTTGTCCCTCTTAGGTTAGACCAGTGTACCTCCAGCTGTTGCAAAACTACAACTCCCAGCATGCCCGGACAGCCAAAGGCTGTCCGGGCATGAAGGGAGTTGTAGTTTTGCAATAGCTGGAGGGCCCCTGGTTTGGAAACACTGGGTTAGACAATCACTGACAAAGTAATGTTTCCTATAAGCGCTCACGCCATCACCTTCCGCGTCGTACTTGTCTCGCCAGTGATTAGCGTAGCGGCCGTCACAGCGACTACAGGTGGGGGCCGGAGCGAAGGCGAGTGCTTTCTATACAAAGCAGATACCTTGGGTATGGAAACGAATAAACTCTCTCATTAAACTTTGAATGTGACATCCCAGGAATAAAATGTGTAACCGATGATCCATCCACCATCTGTTCACTTCAGCCATGTCTATAAATGGCATTAACAGGATTCTTCCTCTATAAACTTCAGCTTCCAGAATGCAGATGGAGAATTAAAGTACAAGAGTGACGCGGAGGAGCTGATCCGCCCGGAGAGGAACACGCTGCTGGTCAGCTTCCAGGACCTGGAACAGTTCAACCAGCAGCTGGCGACCACCGTCCAGGAGGAGTTCTACAGGTGAGGCTGCTGACGGTTCCCCCCTAAAAAAAAAAAAAAAATATATATATATATATTTATTATTTTTTATGGACCGGTCATTCATCCTGCCTTCCCTCCTTTGCAGAGTCTACCCGTATCTGTGCAGAGCAATCCGGGCCTTCGCCAGGGACCATGGCAATGTGCCACAGAATAAGGAGTTCTACCTGGCTTTCCAAGACCTTCCCACCAGACACAAGTAAGAATATTATATATTTTTTACTATTTGGATTTGTAACCTGTTAAAGGGGTACTCCCCTGGAATTATTATAATTTTTTTTTTTAAATCAACTGGTGCCAGAAAGCTAGACAGATTTGTAAATTACTTCTATTTAACCCCTTGCCGCAAATGGATGTTTATTAATGTCCGTCTGCCGCTACCGAGGTATGACGCGCGCTCAGCACGTGAGTGCGCATCACACCCGGTGGGTCCCGTTTGCTATAGGCAACCAGGACCCACAGCTAACGCCAGACATTGCTGATCGGGCTGATGTCCGGCATTAACCCTTTAGATGCGGCAATTAAACTTGATTGCCGGTTAGCTCAGTGCTGCTGTTCGGGACAGCCGCGGTGAAATCGTGGCGTCCCGAACAGCTTGCAGGACACGAGGAGGATCCCTACCTGCCTCCTGCTGTCCGATCGTCGAATGACTGCTCTGTGCCTGAGATCCAGGCAGGAGCAGTCGAGCGGCGATAACACTGATCAATTGCATGGCAGTGATCAGAGTTAGAGATGAGCGAACTTACAGTAAATTAGATTCGTCGCGAACTTCTCGGCTCGGCAGTTGATGACTTATCCTGCATAAATTAGTTCAGCTTTCCGGTGCTCCCGTGGGCTGGAAAAGGTGGATACAGTCCTAGAAGACTCTTTCCTAGGACTGTATCCACCTTTTCCAGAGCACCTGAAAGCTGAACTCATTTATGCAGGCTAAAGACAGCAACCGCCGAGCCGAGAAGTTCGTGACGAATCGAATTTACTGTAAGTTCGCTCATCTCTAATCAGTGTAGGAAATCAGTGAGTGCAATGTTATAGTCCCCTATGGGAGCTATAACATTGCAAAAAAAAAAAGTGTTAATAAATGGGAATTAACCCCATCCCTAATAAAAGTTTGAATCGCCCCCCTTTTCCCATTAAAAAAAATGTAAAAAATAAACAAATGTGGTATCGCCGCGTGCTTAAATGTCCGAACTATAAAAATATATCGTTAATCAAACCGCACGGTCAATGGCGTACACGTAAAAAAATTCTAAAGTCAGTCCAAAATAGCGTATTTTTTGGTAGATTTTTATACAATAAAAAGTGATCAAAGAGTCTGATCCAAACAAAAATGTTACCGATAAAAAATTCAGATCACAGCGCAAATAATGAGCCCTCATACCGCCCCTTATATGGAAAAATAAAAAGGTTATAGGGGTCAGAAGAGGACAATTTTCAATGTATTAATTTTGGTACAAGTAGTTATAATTTATTTTAAGTAGTAAAATAAAATCAAACCTATAAAAATTGGGTATCCTTGCGACCGACCGTATGGCCCTACAGAATGAATAAAAGGTGCAATTTTTACCAAAAACTGCACTTCGTAGAAATTACAAAATGGCTTTTATTTATTTTTTTCAATTTTGCCTGACAAATCATTTTTTTTTTTTTTGTTTCCCCGTAGATTTAGTAGTGAAATTATTAATGGTATTGCAAAGTAAAATTTTTGGCGCAAAGAACAAGCCCTCATACGTATTTTTAGGTGGTAAATTGAAAGTGTTATGATTATTAGAAGGTGAGGAGGAAAAAAAACAAAAGTGCAAAAATGAAAAATCGCCAAAAAGGGAAGGGGTTCAAAATCTTAATCCTTCTAGTAGTATGCTCCACAGGAAGTTCTTTTCTTTTTGAATTTCCTTTCTATCTGACCACAGTGCTCTCTGCTGACACCTCTGTCCATTTTAGGAACTGTCCGGAGCAGGATAGGTTTGCTATGGGGATTTGCTCCTAAAATGGACAGAGGTGTCAGCAGAGAGCACTGTGGTAAGGCAGAAAGGAAATTCAAAAAGAAAAGAACTTCCTGTGGAGCATACAGCAGCTGATAAGCACTGGAAGGATTAAGATTTTTAAATAGAAGTAATTTACAAATCTGTTTTAATTTTCTGGCACGGGTTGGTTTAAAAAAAAAACTTTTTTTTTTTTCCCAGTGGAGTACCCCTTTAAGGACATCAGGCGTAAATTTACACACTTGATGCACTTGAGGCCTAAATGCGCAAAATCTGCTGCTGCAAAAATAAGGACGTGTGAACTGACCCTGAAGGGGTTTTCCTACCTTGTCCAATAATGGTGTATTGGGGGATGTACCATGACTTGACTGGATCCTCTATCGATCGTCACTAGAATGAAGGTGGCAGCATCTGAATTGTTTCGGGCACAACACTGTATTAAAGGGGTTATCCAGGAATAGAAAAAAAATCTAACTTTTTTAAATAAAAAAAACACGCTCCCCTGTCTGTCTCCAGGTTGGGTGTGGTTCTGCAGCTCATTTTTATTTAAGTGAACAGAATAAAGTTGTAATACCACACCCAACCTGGGGACAGACAGGGAGCTGTTTTTGAGAGAAATTAGTTCTGTTTTCCTATTCCTGAATAACACCCCTTTAACCAGGCACCGCTGCAACTCTGCCCCCAATAAGTTGGCATTTCATTATAGTGGTGGTACAGCTCAGTGTTTCCCAACCAGGGTTCCTCCAGCTGTTGCAAAACTACAGCTCCCAGCATGCCCGGACAGCCAACGGCTGTCCGGGCATGCTGGGAGTTGTAGTTTAGCAAAATGCTCCCCTGTCTGTCTCCAGGTTGGGTGTGGTTCTGCAGCTCAGTTTCATTGAAGTGAACAGAACCAAGTTGTAATACCACTCTCAACCTGGAGACAGACATGGAGCTGTTTTTGAGAGAAATTTGTTCTGTTTTTTTTTATTCCTGGATAACCCCTTTAAAGGACAACTGCAGCGGTATGACACTTATCCCCTATCCACAGGATAGGGGATAAGTTGTTTGATTGTGGGGGGTCCGACTGCTGGGACCCCCTGTGATCTCCTGTACGGGGCGCCGCCATTAGCGCTCATGGTGAGCGCTAAGGCACGTAGCGTCGACCTAGAGGTTGACGGTGACGCCCTGTCTCCTCCCCGTCCCCATACAGTTATATGGGGGAGGCACGAACGCTGCCTCCCCGCCTCTCCCATAGAGATGTATGGAGGAGGCGTGCCGGCTGCAACGTCATGCTGCGGCCAGCTCCCCCCCCCCCCCCTGCACTGGAGAGCCGCGGCCCCCTACAGGAGATCACAGGGGGTCCCAGTGGTCGGACCCCCCGCGATCAAACACTTATCCCCTATCCTGTGTTAATCACGCTGTAGATGTCCTTTAACCAGGCACCGCTGCAAGCCCCCAATAAGTTGGCATTTAATCATAGTGGTGGTACAGCTCCCTAGGTCAGTGTTTCCCAACCGGGGGGCCTCCAGCTGTTGCAAAACTACAACTCCCAGCATGCCCGGACAGCCATTGGCTGTCCGGGCATGCTGGGAGTTGTAGTTTTGCAACAGTGTGAACCTACCTAGCCTAAGACTGATGGTAAACTTGTCAAAGACTTTGGATTCTTGGCACAGATCCATTATGGGGTTTCCTAATAGATCTACCAATTGTTAATATGTCCGCAGGATCAGAGAGCTGACCACACCTCGCATCGGATCCCTAATGAGGATCAGCGGTCAGGTGGTGCGGACTCATCCCGTGCACCCGGAGCTGGTCAGCGGCACCTTCCTGTGCTTGGATTGTCAGACTCTGGTCAGGGATGTGGAGCAGCAGTTCAAGTACACGCAGCCGAGCATCTGCAGGAACCCCGTGTGCGCCAACCGGAGGCGGTTCATGCTCGACACCAACAAGTCCAGATTTGTGGATTTCCAGAAGGTAACGTTAAGTGGTTCACAATGTCTTCTCCCATAGCCCTACAGTCCCCTACTCTGCTGAAAAACATATATATATATATATATATATATATATATACACATATATACATTTATTTTATTTTTTTTATCAACTGATGCCAGAAAGTTAAACAGATTTGTAAATGACTTCTATTTAAATCCTTCCAGTACTTATCAGCTGCTGTACGATCCACAGGAAGTTCTTTTCTTTTTGAATTTCTTTTTCTGTCTAACCACAGTGCTCTCCGCTGACACTGAACTGTCCAGAACAAGAGATGTTTGCTATGGGGATTTGCTCCTCCTCTGAACAGTTCCTAAAATAAACAGATGTGTCAGCAGAGAGCACTGTGATCAGACAGAAAGGAAATAAAAAAATAAAAAAAAACTTCCTGTGGATCATACAGCAGCTAAGTACTGGAAGGGTTAAGATTTTTTTTTTTTTTTTTTAAATAGAAGTAATTTACAAATCCCCATAGCAAACCTCTTCTGCTCTGGACAGTTCCTGACATGGACAGAGATGTCAGCAGAGAGCAATGTGTTCAGACATAAAAGAAATTCAAAAAGAAAAGAATTTCCTCTGTAGTATACAGCAGCTGATAAGTACTGGAAGGATTTAGATTTTTTTTAATAGAAGTCATTTACAAATCTGTATAACTTTCTGGCATCAGTAATAAAAAATAAAATGTTTTCCAGTGGAGTACCCCTAAAGGGGTACTCTCGTGGAAAGCTTTTTTTTTTATTTATTTATTTTTTAAATACACTGGTGCCAGAAAGTTATACAGATTTGTAAATTACTTCTAATAAAAAATCTTAATCCTTCCAGTACTTTTTAGGGGCTGTATACTAAAGAGAAATACAAAAAAGAAATGCATTTCCTCTGATTCCATTACCATAGTGACCTCTGCTGTCCATTTAAAACTGTCCAGACCAGGAGAAAATCCCCATAGCAAACATATGCTGCTCTGGACAGTTCCTAAAATGAACAGCAGAGGTCAGCAGAGAGCACAGTGGTCATGACATCAGAGGAAAAGCATTTCTTTTTTGGATTTCTCTTTAGTATACAGCCCCTAAAAAGTACTGGAAGGATTAAGATTTTTTTATTAGAAGTAATTTACAAATCTGTTTAACTTTCTGGCACCAGTTGATTTAAAAAAAAAAATAATACGTTTTCCACGGGAGTACCCCTTTAAATGGCAGGTCTGTCATACTTCACTGTAGTGAATTACAGTATATGATGACTTTACATTGTTTTTTGTCACGTGTTTATTAGGTTCGCATCCAGGAAACCCAGGCCGAGCTGCCACGGGGCAGTATTCCACGTAGCGTGGAGATTATTCTACGTGCAGAAGCTGTGGAGTCGTGTCAGGCCGGGGACAGGTGCGATTTCACAGGGTGTCTTATTGTGGTCCCTGATGTCTCCCAGCTGACTACTCCAGGTAACTGATAATACGTGAGCTATCTATAAAGATATGGCCAATGACGGCATGACATGTATAGTCTGTGTAATCAGAGTCCAGCGGTTATATATCTGCGATGCCCTTTGTACATATAGATATACAAGTGTATTAATATTCCATTAAGTCACCTTTGGAGATTATCACCAAAGGAAAAAAAAAAAGTTGTTGAAAATTGGTTACTTGTGCAAAACAACGATCAGCCTCCAAAAATAAGCAACAATGTATCAAATTGTAGTCCGTTTATATTCAAAAATATCTGACAATAAAAAAAAAACATAAGTCAGTAAAAGCAACTTGTACGTCAATGAATAGTGCATAGCGGTAAGACTAAACAATAAGAATAGAACCATACATCAATCTGAAAGAAAGGAATAGTACAGTGATCCCTCAACTTACAGTGGCCTCAACATACAATAGTTTCATCATACACTGGTCTTTTCTGGACCATCGTAACTATAAACCAGAAACAACATTGAATGAATGGACAGTCCAGATCTGTGATGCCTGTCAATGGCTGAAAGAACCGACCAATAAGAATGGGCATTCACTGGTAAAAGTATTACTGAAGTGTAAGCACTGGCTGGTGTCTGGTGGCGCCCCCTACAGTACAGGGAGGTATTACATGTTCTGTACTCTTTACCTGTATTACTGAACTGTAAGCACTGACTGGTGTCTGGTGGCGCCCCCTACAGTAGAGGGAGATATTACATTTTCTGTACTCTTTACCTGTATTACTGAAGTGTATGCACTGACTGGTGTCTGGTAGCGTCCCCTACAGTACAGGGAGGTATTACATGTTCTGTACTCTACCTGTATTACTGAAGTGTATGCACTGACTGGTGTCTGGTAGCACCCCCTACAGTACAGGGAGGTATTACATGTTCTGTACTACTCTTTACCTGTATTACTGAAGTGTATGCACTGACTGGTGTCTGGTGGCGCCCCCTACAGTACAGGGAGGTATTACATGTTCTGTACACTTTACCTGTATTACTGAAGTCTATGCACTGACTGGTGTCTGGTAGTGCCCCCTACAGTCCATGGAGGTATTACATGTTCTGTACTACTCTTTACCTGTATTACTGAAGTGTATGCACTGACTGGTGTCTGGTAGAGCCCCCTACAGTACAGGGAGGTATTACATGTTCTGTACTACTCTTTACCTGTATTACTGAAGCGTATGCACTGACTGTTGTCTGGTAGCGCCCCCTACAGTACAGGGAGGTATTACATGTTCTGTACTCTTTACTTGTATCACTGAAGTGCATGCACTGACTGGTGTCTGGTAGCGCCCCCTACAGTACAGGGAGGTATTACATGTTCTGTACTACACTTTACCTGTATTACTGAAGTGTATGCACTCACTGGTGTCTGGTAGCGCCCCCTACAGTACAGGGAGGTATTACATGTTCTGTACTCTTTACCTGTACCAGGATTAGCTGCTCCTTTGGACACCAGGTCAGGGCGGCTCCATGTTACTTTTTTAGGACACTGCGTGTACTGTACAGGACCCTGAAGAAGATCCTGTCCTCTACATAGACAGTGATTACAGCTCCCAGCAGATCTTTATTACTTTTATATGTAAGGATTTGCTTTATCTATATTAGTTATCTGCTTATATTTCAGAACAAATTACCAGATTTCCATAGAGTTATAGTCTCAACATACAATGGTCTCAACATACAATGGTCGTCCTGGAACCAATTAATATTGTAACTTGAGGGACCATTGTACAATCATTGTGAAACATTACAACCAGAATGTGTATAAAAATCAAACACAAACCATGAAGATACAGGATAGAAGTGTATAGCATATGCAGAGTCAAACACCATGCACCTACCCCAACGTACGTTTCGATATGGGGTGCTTGAATAAAGATAAATTACAATTTGATACGTTTTTGCAAGTGCCTATTTTTGAAGGTTGACCATTGGGTATTCCGGCATCACCTAAATACACAGCAGTGATTAAGTAGACCAATGTTTATGAACCAGTGTGCGTGCCTCCAGCTGTTGTAAAACTATTACTACAAGCATGTTGGGACAGTCTTTTTGCAACAGCTGGAGGCACCCTGATAGGGAAATAGTGAATTAAAGGATAAATCTGTGATGTTGCTTTAAGCTTTAGATGAAAAAAATTATGTTTCCTACAGGCGCCCGTGCCGAGACCAGTTCCCGGGTTGGTGGAACCGAGGGCTATGAAGCCGAAGGGGTCCGTGGTCTCCGTGCCCTCGGAGTCAGAGATTTGTCTTACAGACTTGTTTTCCTTGCTTGCTATGTGGCTCCTACAAATCCCAGGGTGAGTTACACTGAGATGACAGCAATGGTGGTTCCTGTAATAGTGTTTTCCAAACAGTGTGTCTCCAGCTGTTGCAAAACTACAACTCCCAGCATGCCCGGACAGCCGAAGGCTGTCCGGGCATGCTGGGAGTTGTAGTTTTTCAA